>NC_136500.1:39205610-39255610 GCF_053919585.1 Euprymna scolopes
ATCCGGTCGAAAAATCCGCACATACCCTAATTTCTTTAGATTTTTTTTTCACGTATACGGTGGGGGTCGCCCACTCACTATACTTAATAAAGGTCAAAATCCCAGTGTTAACTAGTCTTTCCAATTCTTTTTCAATTTTTTCCCTCGAAGCGAACGGTACGCTCCGTGGCTTTTTGAATATTGGTTTTGCTTCGTCCAGCAATTCGAATCTCGCCTTTATTTTTGTGCAGCATCCAAGCTTTTCGGAGAAAACAGTTAGAACAGATGTTTTTAGATATTTTTTGAGTTTGTCGGCTTCGGCCGTTAGGTTTTCGACTTTGTGACAAAAATCACTCATTGGCGAGTCCCATAATTCAAATTCCTGAATTCAATCGGTCACGAATAAGTTCGTTGCGTTCCTTAGAACGAACACTTTTAGTTTTTTTGTCGTTCTTTTTAGTGACACATTAATAATTAGCTAACCCTCAAAATTTATTTACATTTTGGCAGTTTTTACGTAGCTCTTTTTTTTTTGCTACATTTTCTGCAATATGAGGCCTTGTGCCCTGCTCGCTTGCATAGGTCACATGTTATTTTCCTTTGGTATTGACATGCATTGTACCCATGAGGTCCTCCACATTTGTTACAAGGGTTCCTAGGATTTTGTCTATATTGATAATTTTGTGAAGGTTTCTTTTTGCCGCTTCGTTGGTAATTACTGACGGGCGGGTGTCCTTTATCTTTAAAGTGTATTTTTTTAATGTGAGCGATACCTGCTTCCTCTATGTTTCGGGAATCTTGCTTCATTGCCACGAACCGCTGACAGTCTTCAGCCAGTTTCTGAAGCGTCATTTCAAGTTCTTTCCAGTTAATTTAGAGCACGACGTCTTATATCGGCGTCTTTTGTGACTATCAAACCTTGTGTGAATATTAAGCCCTTGAAATTGTCCGCCGTTAATGACGACAATTTGAAATCATCACAGTGCTTATTAACTATAAACGCAAAAGTCGTATAGTCCTGACTCTCCTTACGTGTAAGATTCATACATTTCCATCTTTTATAAAAAAAAAAAAAGGCTTCTTTTTTTGCAGTATAACTCCATTAATAGTTTGACAGCCTCGTCAAACGACAATTCGTTGGTTTTTTTAGTAAAATATAGTCCACAAATTTGTTATGTTCGGATGTACCTAACTTCTGTAGCAATAAAAGAAGCTTTTTTTATCCGTCCATGCACTGCAATCAATCTTAAAAAGGTCCTCAAATCTTCTGAAATATGCCTCAAACGTTAGGTCATCCTCAGGAGCATAGTGACACGTATCAATAGCTGACCAGATCGCATTTTCTTAAAAAAAAATGTGCTGGTTTCTTCTCCGCTGTCCTTATTCACTAAAACTTGTGTTATCAAATCCATTTTTTTATCTGACTGGTTTGTTGGTCTAAATGGAATTTTTTCAATTCCAATATTCATTCGTTTGTTTCTTTCTTTTATTTTCCTTCATCAAATTTAACTGTTTCTCTTCTATCTGTTTTATTGTCAGTTGCATTTCGTCGTTTTGTTTCTTGCCAATTGTTCTTCTCTGAACCTTTGACTTTGTTTACTTTGTTGGAATTTCACCATTTCCAAAATTTGTTTTGCAAAATCGTCCATTTTTATATTTTTTTTTTGGGGGGGGGCGGTATAGAATTACTTCATATGACAAAATGAGTTTTTTCAGAAAGAGCACAATTCGTTGATTTACTTTTCCTATAGTACCAACTCTATAGAAAAAAACTTTACAAAATTCGTTCCTGAGTATTTAACGAATATTTCTTTCATATATTTAATTCCTCCTGTGACAGTTTTTCTGAGGAAATAATTCGGTGTTTGCATTTATACAGAAAGCAGTAAATTTCGTTTGTCATTTTTCAATTTTCGTAACGTGTAGGTACTGGGTTCAATTCGTTGTTGATCCTACACATTTTTTCCTCTTTTTTCCTTAAAAAGAAAAAGTTACGTATCTATGAAAGAGAGTTTATATCATTTATTTAATATTGGCTATTCTTTTTATCTCTGTGCGAAACAGAACGTCCTTTTCTTGTTAACACTTTATTTGTCGTGCTTAGCGAAATCGGTTTTTTTCTTCTTCGACCAGTGAAAAGTTTATTTTAATAGGATTAAAATCCGACGTTATTTTTTTGTGTGTTGAGTAAGAAAAAAAAGAAAGCGGTAGTAGGAAGGCAGGCTCGAACCCGTACGTCGAAGGAGGAAACGAACGGGAAAAAACCTGACGTCTATGCTCTCACCGCCAAACCGTAAGTGACATTTTTTAAAATTAAGGCTAGACAATCGAAAGAAGAGGATGACTTTCCAAAATATCGGCTAAAAAAGCGACCCTCCCCCCTGTAGAAAAGTTCCGAGTTGAAGGTGAAGATATTAATGTTTTTAGCCAATCTTTCGATATTTGTCGTCTGAAAGGTCGAGCTCCAAAACGATACTGATCTTGGTCAAATCCGTCGCCTCTGTCAAAAGTTTAAGGCATACATGCAAGAATACATGCATATAGACATTTATATATTGGTAACTAAAAATTTTCGACCCACACCGATGAAAAGCTTGCCCTATCTCTGAATACCCTTTATGTAAAATTTCAAATGTTTAGACCAGAAATTGTCTGAGTAATTTGGTAGAGACCGCAGAGGTCAATTTTTTTTTAATTTGACCCCTATTATGACCCCTTAACATTTATTGTTTTGGGCTGAATCAAGTTATTAAGTTAGATCCATGTCCACGGAACCTATATCTAAAATTTTAAGTGTTTAGACCCAAAATTGTCGGAGAAGTTTGGTAGAGTTCCCAAAGGTCAAATCGTTGAACTTTGACCCCTTAACAGTCAAATTTCTGGTCGAAAACCGATCACATCGATTTTACCAAATCTCAGTACCCTGTATATCAAATTTTAAGTCTGTAGACTTAAAATTCACAAAGTTTTTGCGTAGGGAAATGTACACACACAAACAGACACACAGACACGTTCACTTTTACAGATATACTAGCATGGGTGCCCGGCGTTGCCCGGGTGTTTGGAGGTGTATGCTGAGCAAATAAAACAAAAGGTTACTTTTTTTTACTTTGACCCCTATTATTACCCATTAACATTTATTGTTTTGGGCTGAATCAAGTTATTAAGTTAGATCCATGTCCAAGGAACGTATATCTAAAATTTCAAGTGTTTAGCCCCAAAATTGTCAGAGGACTTTGGTATTTTTCTCAAAGGTCAAATCGTTGAACTTTGACCCCTTAACAGCCAAATATCTGGCCGAAACCCGATCACATCGATTTTCCCAAATCTCAGTACCCTGTATATCAAATTTCGAGTCGGCACACTAAAAATTGACAGAGTTATTGCGTAGGGGAATGTACACAGACACAAAGATAGACACACAGACACGTTCGCTTTTATATATATACTAGCAATGAGTGGCCGGCGTTGCCCGGGTGTTTTGAGGTGTATGCTGCGCAAATAAAAAAAAAAAAGGTTATTTTTTTTTTAACTTTAACCCCTATTATAACCTCTTAACATTTATTGTTTAGGGCCAAAATAAAGTTATTAAGTTAGATCCATGGCCAAGAAATCTATATCTAAAATTTCACGTATTTAGACCCAAAATTGTAGGAGGAGTTTGGTATAGTTCTATAGGTGAAATCGTTAAACTTTGACCTCTTAATCGCCAAATTTCTGTCCAAAAAACAATCACATCGATTTTCCCAAATCTCAGTACCTTGTATATCAAATTTTTAATCTGTAGGCTTAAAATTGACAGAATTATTGCGTAGGGGAATGTACACAGACACATAGGCGCACACACACACGCACACACACACACACACACACATTTTCACTTTTATATATATATATATATATATATATATATATGTGTATTTATATTGAATGAAAACATGTTGCCTATATATATATCTATATATCTATCTATACATTTATATCTATAAAAGTGAACGTGTCTGTGTGTCTGTGTGTCTGTGTGCTGTGTACATTTTTCTTAGCAATAACTCTGTCAATTTTTACTCTACAGACTCGAAATTTGATATACAGAGTAATGAGATATGGGAAAATCTATGTGATGGTTTTCGGCCAGAAATTTGGCGATTAAGGGGTCAAAGTTCAACGATTTGACCTTTAAGAACTCTAACAAACTCTACCGATATATATATATATATATATATATATATATATATATATATATATATATATATATATATATATATATATACATGCCGCTAAGTCGTTCATTCTGGCGTTGCCTCGGATTGAATAATTGAACCATGTATCCTTTTTAAGTGAAAAAAATTACTTACTTAGTTATGTTGAAAATATTATGAATTCCAAAAATTATGGAAAACGATGTCGTAGAAAAATAATTACATGTAAAAATACAATTCATCGAATTATCATTTTATCGAATGTTTTAATGTAGAAGAGCTGTGCAGTCAATTCAGTATGACGAACAGATTTATCTCCCTTGACCTAAATTGATGGGAAATTTTAAACAGAACGTAATTGTAAATGATATTTTGTGAAAAATACATCTAGCACATATTTTATGGAATCATTTTTAGTGATTTTTTGGAATATTTATTAATTCGCTGATGACACGTAAATACGCAATAATGTTTTCACTTAAAATGCGTTCGTACCATTAATCAATGTTAGTATTCCAATGATTGTTAGTAATCTCATAATGCTTTTTATATATCGGCTTAAAATAGTTTCGCCCCATTGTCCTTGAGTGGCTCTTAACCCGGATAAGTAGTGAGCCAATAGTAAAAAGGCGAGGCGAATGGGTATAGGTGCGCAATTCTGCACACCGTCTTCATCAGTCGGGTTGGTTGTGTTAGATATTAGGGGCCCTGTGCTAATGTCGATTAGCTAGTATGGAGTTTGATATGGATCACATTGAGTGCATGTCATAATGACCCATATCTGCAAAACAGAATCATTCCCAGGGTTGAATCAAGGATGGCTGATATGACGTTTAAAAAAACAGTTAGACAAAACAGAGGTATTAGTCAAGATTAGAAATAACGTCATTTTTTTAGCTTAGAGAAAATAGTCATTTTTTAATTATGTCTATGAAAATCGAACAGGCGACATCGAATAATGTGAATACGCCATAGATTACACGAGGTAGTTGACCAATAATGTAGAAAGAAAACTTTGATAATCGCTAAGTGTGAAATATTACACAGACCTAATATCTGTCCGCATGTCATCCATTTTACTTAGGTTAAGAAGTTAATTAACTAATTAGTTAATAGAAAGTTAGTCTCTGCCTCCCTCTCTCTATCTCTCTTCCTCTCCTTTTATATCCTCTCCCCCCCCCCTCTCTCTCTCTCTCTCTCTCTCTCTCTCTCTCTCCAGTGTGAATCAATTCTCTCCAAAAATAAAACCTTTAAGAACCTCTAAGCGAACGTCTTCTCGTGTTTCTTCCAGCGTGAATTTTTTTTTTACTTCGGAGCCACCACATATCAAGGCCTGAAGGACACTTGAGGGTTAATGAATGTAAGATGGTAGTTTAATAATCGGCAATGGTGTAAATTGGGTAGAATTTGATTATTTATGTGGACGGCTCAACAAGAACTTGCAAGTAAGCGAAAGTCGCGTAAAAAAGCGACAATAAAAGACTGTTAAAAAGAAAGAGATGTATAAAGACATCGATTCTATTAAGGAAAACATAACAGTTGTGTTATGAGTTCCCAGAATATTTCGATTATTATTTGTTTGTTGTTTTTTCGATAGATTGCCCGTAAGATAAGTATCGCAACAGCTGTTTACTTAACCGCATGCCTATTTCAAAATGCAGCTCTCCCTCAACATAAAATCTCATTCAACCAATCAGAGCTTTTTGCTAAATCTCGTGTCCCTCGTTATCCATGTCATTCTCGCTTTTAGTCTTTTCACTTTTCTTAATCTTTCTTTCTTTTTATTTATTTATTTATTTATTTATTTTGCCGCGTTACGCCCTCAGCGTCTCCTTTTTAATTGATCCAAGGAAAACGCACGGAACATATTTCTTGGGAATGGGGGGGTACGTGCTGCGAAACTTGAACGGTAGCGAAGGAAACACGAAGATGAAATGAAAATAGACAGAAAGGACTTAAAAGACATACTCTCAGAGAGAACAGCTCGTTTGATGTAATCATCAAAGCTCTACAGTCGTGAATGCCTTAATCTGTAATCTTTACTCTTCTTCGTAAAACCGCACACGCGTACGCGCGCACAAACGAGTGACAATAAATGGGTATATAAGCGTAAATGCATATAACAAATGTGCTTAGGTTTTTAATGCATCTTTGTTAATATATTATAGTTGTTGTAATAGTATTATCTAACTATTAATCTACTTGTCCGTACGTTCAGTGTCACAAAAAACATCATCACCGCAAACATTGATTAATAAGAAATGAATTACCTCCCTTTATAGTCGCTCTTTATCAGTTAAAAATAATTAAAACAATTATCTCTCCAAAAAATTTGCAAAAAAAAATGCGTGGCTGTGTGTTTACGGTTTCAAATTGCCTATTTTATTTTATATTTTTTTAAAAAGTATTGTTGAGAGGAGACTAAGTTTTTATTATAGTTTCTTTTAAAAATTAAAAAAATGCAAGTGAACTGACATCTGTTCTTTTATAATTTGTATAAAAAATTATTCAGAAAAAAATATGTTGAATTTTCATTGTAAAAAATTTAATTCCTTTAAATCAATTCTTTGCGGCTTTCAAATGTTACAAAAATCTAATAAATATTTTAAATTCGTCGTTATTGTTTTATTTTATTTTTCATTCACTTTATTTATAATGTGTTTTAGAAATTCTTCGACTACGGTGGAATTTCCACGGGTTCTACTAGTTCTATTCATTTTTAATTAATTTATTTAAATATAATATTATTCTTTAATTAATTTATTTAGATATCATATTATTTTTTAATAATTTATTAAGATATTATTTTTTAATAATTCATTAAGATATCATTATTTTAAAATTAATTTATTTTGATATCATATTATTTTTTTAATTTATTTATTTAGATATTATATTATATTTTAATAATTTATTTACATAACATATTTTTATTTATTTATTTAAATATCATATTTTTTAATTAATTTATTTAGATATCTCATTATTTTTTGTTTATTAATTTATTTAGACATAATATTTTTATTTATTTATTTAGATATCATATTATTTTTTTATTAATTTATTTAGATATCTTATTATTTTTATTAGTTTATTTAGATATCATATTATTTTTCAATTAATTTATTTAAATATCTTATTTTTTATTAATTAATTTAGATATCATATTATTTTTTATTAATTTATTTAGATATCATATAATTACTTAATAAATTTATTTAGATATCATTTTTTTAATTATTTTATTTAGATATCATATTATTTTTTTGTTAATTTATTTAGATATCATATAATTTTTTAATTAATTTATTTAGGTATCATATTATTTTTAATTAATTCATTTCGATATTATAATATTTTTAATTAATATATTTATATATCTTATTATTTTTAATTAATTTATTTAGATATCATATTATATTTAATTAATTCATTTAGATATCATATTATTTTTAATTAAAATATTTGGGTTTGTATTACTGTACACATAGATTCGAAAAGTTGTCAAAAAACAAATATATAACAAATAAATGTTATCAAAGGCAAGATAAGTTACTTTTCTACCTAACTGGATACATTTTTTGTGTTTTTATTCAATGTAACATGTTTATTCAGCTCGAAAAACATGCAGTGTTTACCGATGTATTGGAAAATTCAAAATGGCAGCCGACTGTCCTTTAACACGGTAAGTTTGGGAAAAGATGTTATAAATAATAAACTAGACAAAATACTATTAAAAAACAACCGAATATATGTCAACTTATGTCACGGTAACATATATTGAGCGAATTTCTAACAGTATTTTGTCTAGTTTATTATTTATAATACCTTTTCCCAAACTTACCCTCTCCGAGAGAGAGTCGGCCGCCATTTTGAATTTTCCAATACATCGGTAAACACTGTATGTTTTTCGAGCTAAATAAACATGTTACACTGAATAAAAACACAAAAAATATATCCAGTTAGGTAGAAAAGTAACTTATCTTGCCTTTGATAACATTTATTTGTCATATATTTGTTTTTTGACAACTTTTTCGAATCTATGTGTACAGTAATACAAACCCAAATATTTATATATCTTATTATTTTTAATTAATTCATTTAGATATCATATTATTTTTTATTAATTTATTTAGACATCGTATTATCTTTTAATTAATTTATTTTTATATCTTATTATTTTTTAATTAATTTATTTATATGATATTATTTTTAATTAATTTATTTATATGCCATATTATTTTTATTAATGTATTAATATATCATATTATTTTTTAATAAGTTATTTAAATATCATATTATTTTTAATTAATTAGTTTATATATCATACTATTTTTAATTAATTTATTTAGATAGATTATTTTTTATTAATTTTTTTAGATATCTTATTGTTTTTATTAGTTTATTAAGATATATTATGTTTTAATCAATTTATTTATATATCATATTATTTTTTAATTAATTTAATTAGATATCTTCTATTTTTATTAGTTTATTTAGATATCATATAATTTCTTAATTTATTTATTTAGATATCATATAATTTTTTATTAATTTTTTTAGATATCATATTATTTTTTATTCATTTGTTTAGATCTCATATTATTTTTTTAATTAATTTATACATAATAAAAATACTAACTAGATTATGTCTACATTTTGTTATTAGGGAAATGCTATTTTCCACTGAACAGCCATGTATTTAACAGCTGTCCTGTTGAGAAATCGTCGAAAAAGACCCATGGTAAACAGCTGATGATCCCTGTTTTCAATTTAACAATTTAAGACTTTTTTTCGCTGAATCCCCCTATTGTAATTGTGGATTTTGTAGCAGAAAGTTGGTTTATGCAAGTGTTAAGTTTACCATATGTTGACTTTATTTGTATTATTTACATTAATAGGACAATTGTTCTCATCCTGTGCATTATCTGCACATGGTTCCGGTCGATGTAACCTCCGGCCTTCTCCAGGTGTAAAAGGCGCCATGGTCGGATGTTACATCGGCCGAACTGATGTGAAGATGACACTCCAGATGAGAACAATTGTCCAATTAATCCAAATAATATAAATAATATATACATACATACATACATACATACATATATATATATACATACATACATATATATATATATATATATATATATATATATATATATATATATATATATGCAAACCATAAATAAGTTGGCAAGTTGTATACAAATCCTAAGAACGATAGGAGCCTTCTATCATGTCTGAAAGTGGAACGATGTTCAACGAGCGAGATCGGAGATGCGCCGCTGTACAACTCATGCTCTCTACTGATCCAAGTAATGGCAATAGAACCATTGCCAGTACACTCAAAATGCAAATCCAAACGGTTCAATGCTTGAGGGCACAACAATGAATGTATATGTGATGGAGAACTTGAAGTGTAAATCTTACTGGCGCCATACAATCCAGATCTTGACTGAAAAGTCAATAAAGTCCGTCAGGTTGCTAAACAAACTGAAGCATCTCAAGAAGCAAATATGCTCTGGTTCTTTTCAGAAGAAAAGAACTTCTGCCAGGACCAAGTGCCTAACGTTGGATTGCCATGAATGACAGGGACATGCCCAGAGTGATGAAAACAATATTTCCGGCCAGGGCTTATGGCCTTTCGTGTGGTTTTAAATGGATTTAGAAGGATTAGTTGTTTAAACTGGAAAAGAAAAAGACAATATATTCTAGTAAAATATTAAAATATTGCAGCATTAAGAACTTTTTAAAATTTAATTTAACATTGTATAATCAATTCTTAATTAATACTGCAATATTTTAAGTTAGAAATTTATTATATTTTTGACTAGAATATCTTGTCTTTTTCTTTTCCAGTTTTAAATTTTAACCATATTACTTTTCATACTCACATTTTCTATGCAATCCATGATTTTTTCAGGCTTTGCTTTGAAATAAAATTTTCTCTTTCTGATTAACTTGTTATCTGTAAATTATTAGCGACAGTACCGCTGAGCAACAGATCGGGACGGCGGTGAATTATTAGCGACATTTTTTTTTATATCCTGTTACGTCATCATCTCCACCGTTCCCAGCCAATTTGATGTAGCGTAACAGATTTAGTTGCTATGATAACCAACAGCCAATCAAGAAACCATTTCTCTGTTCCTTACAGATTCAGTATATATATATATATATACTAGACTACCCGTGACCCGTTATGGCTATTATATTAGCTATAGAATTCATGTATGAGCGTGACACTTGTGACGTAAAGAAAATAGTTTGTTTTTTTTTGCATAACAGAAACATTTCTATGAAAGTATATTAAAATGAAATGAAACTAATAACGTTGGTAAACGATAATTGTTAGTATAATAATTTCGCAACTGTATTGTCTAGAAAATAAATTTGCGCTTCAAACGCGAAAAGGTTCCAAATATCGTACCTATTTACAGTTGCCTCCCCACGGGACAGAGTTAGACACTGGTCGTTTTTAACGTGGAAAAAAATTTTTTTTTTAATTTTCTCAGAAATTGAAGTGTAGCATGTGAAGAACAGATACTACACCTTGATCTTGGTCCAAAAGCCAAGTTCCAAATATCGTAGGTAAACTACAATGTTTTTTATATAATAATTTTGCAACTGTATTTTAATGCCCAACCAACAATTATATTGATTTATAATCGAAAAACTACTTAATTGCGGATAATCTCATTGCGGTATTTGTTGTAAGCATACTATTTACCCTTAAAAATTAAATAAAGTTCGGTGTGTAATAATACAAATAACAGTGTATAAGATTATAAATAAGAAAAGGCAAGAATAGTTCTGTCCGTATTGTTTATAAGAAGAGGAAAGGTCTATAAACTTCTATGTGTATTGTTTATAAGCAAAGAAAATATTATGTCCAAAGTAAATACAAAATATTTAATATTGTTCAAAAAGGTGTTTCTCTTTCTCTCTCCCTCTCTCTCTCTCTCTCTCTCTCTTTCTCTCTCGCTCTCTCTCTCTCTATCTCTCTCTCTGTCTTTCTCTGTCTGTATCTCTATCTGTTTCTGTCTGTGTGTCTATCTCTGTCTCGCTGTCTGTGTGTGTGTGTGTGTGTCTCTCTCTCTCACACTCTGTCTCTGTCACTATCTCTTTCTAGGTATCAGTCTATCTGTCTCTCTCCCTATAATTATATCTTATGGAGTCTGTGTATTTTTATGTGTTCATGTGTATTTGTTTACAAAATCTGTCGTTCGCCCGCTGGTCTAGCAAACCTCAAATGTCATGATTACATCTTAGTATTATTTTTTACCGAAAACAATAAGGCGTAGAAGTTAAGTAATATAGTGGGGAGAAGGAAAATGTAACAGAAAAGAAACCGGTTGTTTATCGGCCATGTTTTTTTGACAGCCTGTGTGTTCGTTTATTCAATAAGGTATCTATTCTCGAATAAGCGGGTTGAGAGGTAGCAACCAATAAGAATTGCTGGAAATGTGTAGGGGAGAAATTATTTTGTGTAAGGGAAATAAAACGTTAATGCTTTGTACAGGAATTCATAATCCAATTAAGAAGGGTGACTGAAGAACATAGTAAGAATGTGTATATATCTTCCGGGTGTAAACTGGTGGCAAGAAGAGTACTGTAGATGAATAGGGAAAAATAAGAACTAATTTCTCTGTAGATGATGGCGATCGTCATGATGCATCTCCTAGGATGCAATATAGGGTTTTAATATAACGAATAAATGTGTCTATGACGACAGTTAAAAGTTAAATAAGATGGCTGATAATAGTTTAGACATAATAAATTTGTATGTGGCATCCGTTGTTGTAAACCTACGTTATTTTAGTCCAGAGGGGACAAAATGCGTTTTTATTTATTATATACAGGGACAATAACAATGTTTACGCTCTATAACTTGATTCCATCTGTCAACGAGCTTGTAAATTCATTTTTAAAATTCTTTAGGCTTTGATGTTAAGTATGAATCTAACTCATGGTCAATTTTCTCTCGTGATGTTAGCCTAAAGCCACCTAAATAAGCCATAATCCGAAAGAGCTAGGAAAGAAGAATATGCAGAGTAAGACCAAATTCTCTTAGAAAATTTTTGATCAGTAGTGCTGTGTGAGGACGAGAATCATCATGGAAGATGGTCCCCCTTTTAGCAACTAAAGATCGTTTTCAGGTCAACATGATTGATAATATTACGGAAAAAATAAAAAAGATGCTTTAATAATTTGAAAGAAAACGTTATAAATTAATCATGCTGATATGTTTAAGTAATAACAATACGCATGAAATAAATTGTAGTGGTTAAAAATGCTTTTTCTACAAACGTGAAATAACTTTTGCACTGAACTGATATATACGATGCGAGGGCTATTTAAGAGTATATTGTCTACGTTCAATACATATTCAAATCATTAATATTTTCTTTTTTTTTTTCATTTCAGATAAACCAAAGTAAAATTAAACAAAAGGATAAATGGACTTGTCCTGCCTTGATAGAGTTCAAAATAGACTTCGTGGCCTGGTGGGAGATGTCCTTTTCTCTTCGCTGCAACCTCTATCTCACAGCAGAGATGTTACGAGTTTGTCTCTGCTTTATCGTTATTTTCATGGAAAGTGTTCAACTGAGCTTCAATCTATGGTCCCCCCTCGCCAAACTTTCACAAGAAACACTCGTCTAGCTGTAAACACTATCAATAATGTCCCCCACTCTTTATCTGTGCCTAAACCTAAACGTAGATTCCATGAACAAAGCTTATTTCTTAGAACTGCACGCCTGTGGAATTGTCTTCCGTTTTCCTGCTTTCCGGCTGACTACAATATGTTTGTGTTCAAGTCTAAAGTAAATAAGTTCTTGATGAGCCGTTCCATATAAGTTATTAAATTTACCAAATTTTCATTACTAATGATTACTATATTGACCAATTTCTACTGTACACTCTTTAACCCTTATCCTTGAGTGGCCTCTGGGCCTTGATAATGTGGTGATGCCTTTGTAAAAAAAAAAAAAAAAATTATCATTTCAGATGACCTAAAGAAAAAAACATTGCCTTTTTATTTAGAGCAGAGGATTTCTTTCTGTATTCATTTCAAACAATAAAGCTTGTCTAACTTTAAAAAAAAAATGGTGGCGGGGCTACCATCACCACTTATAAAGGCTTTAAGGTCACTCGAGGATAAGAGTTAATGAGTTTAAAGTGGTCGGGATCAATGGTGGTGGGTGTAATTTGATTACTTAAGGAGGCAGCTCGACAGGAACTTGTTTACATTGGACTGTAAGACCACTATGTTATAGTCAGTTGGGAAGCAGATCCGTGATACAGAGTTTCATGGGCGGCAGTTCTAGAAAAGAAGCTTTGTTAATGGAATTTCTGTTTAGATTTCTGCACAGATATAGAGTTTAGTTTTTTTTGTTTTTGTTTTTTTTTTCTTTTTACTCACGTTCGCCCCAAACAAGGTATATCACAACTTGAACGTAAGGGGGTATTATTTGGGATCATGCTTACGGAAGATAAACAAGACGTTGGTCTACATTACATTTAAACTTCTGCATATCAGTACAGTCAAGAAATAAAGGAAGGGAATTCCAAAGTCTAGCTGTTCGAGGGAAGAAACTATTAGAGAAGAGAGTGTTCTTGCATTTAGGGACCTCGACAGTGAAAAGGTGTGATTTTGTTGCTAAGCAGGTTTGTCAGTGATATATAAGTCGAGGGGGCACACGTGCAACGAGTTCATCAGAACACATTTCATTAAAATACTTGTAAAACAGGCACAGGGATGCAACATTGCGGTGATGTGACAGGGATTGTAGCTTGGTTGACAAAGCTGGACCTCTTAGATTGGAGACTCTTCTTCAGACTTTATCCAAGAGGAAGAGACTAGTGGTAGATGCAGCATCCCAGATGTGGCAACAATACTCCATGCATGGGCGGATGGTGGCCTTGTAGAGATACAGGATACTTTCTGATGTGAGTAGTTTTCCAGCAGGATAGAAGGAATTAACTTTCTTTGCATGCAGTCATAGTTACTGTAAAACAGTGATTTAGAAATACGTAACATTTTACGTGCCAGTTGATTTTCATCATTTTACGGTTGGAATTCGAACGTGTGATGACAGGGTGTATCCTTTTCTGATGTACCCAACAACGGTTCATAGCAAATATCCGGCTACTCTGATGATATATATACAGTGCCGGCAAAAAGAAAGTTCGCACTTGTAATTTTTTCAAAAACAGGATATTGAAGCTAAATTTAATGTAACTGTTTAAACAACCTATACCTCATTTGATTCGCCTTTTATTCCTCTATAATTTTACTTGTTCATATTTGACTTTTAATTGAAATATTCTAGTGTTCACGTCAATTTAAAAAAATAACTTCAAATTGAGGAAGCAAAAAGAAAGTCCGCAGCAAAAAATTCGCTTAAAACCAGCTTAAATTATCGCCCCTTAATCAGTTTAAAATATTAACCAACAGACAACAAAGCATCTTTAATCATAATTACTGTTGTTCCAGGTTATACAACGTAACATTTAGTCCATATGCCACGACTTTCTCTTAGTGATCGTCAGGAGCTCATTAATCTCCACCTTTCTGGTTTATCCAAGCGAGAAATTGCGTGATGTGGGACAAACCGTCCTTCCTGACCAGATCTTACACCGAAAACAAACCGTAATATGACAGACGGGAAACACTTTGTTATAGGCTTACTAATACGTCTGCCCAAACACTGACCAGCAACTCCAATCAAAGTTGGGTTTAAATAAACAGAACGCTTGGACACAATTGTATTTTTCTATTTGATTATTAATAATATAATGAATCAAAAATTCTCCGGATAAGCATTATGAATGAAAATGTCTTTGACAATATTCAATTCGTGTTCGAGTTTTTGGAAGAATAAATTATAAGGGCTCTATGTACTAATGTCTTAATAAGCCTTATTTTTCTAAAGGTAGGCACAAATGAGCGCTAATCCATATAAAGACCGGTAAAAGTTGGTTTGCGATAAACTGTAGTAACAAAGAGAATTCTTACTACGTTCAATCAAGACATCTAGGAAAGGTAAGCAAGCTTCATTCTCTTTCTCCATAGCAAATGGTAATGCTGTGTGGAGAGAATTGAGATTATTGAGGAAATTTGTGGCTTCACTCTCAGAAGCAAAAGCTGCAAATTTGTCATCCACAATATATATATATATATATATATATATATATATATATATATTAGGTGTATCAGAATTTTTGTAGGAATTTTTGATACCCCTAACACGAAACTGCAAATAAAACATAAAAAACTCGTAATTTCTCTTTTAAAAGTGGGTTGTTTATTTTCTTTATGGATAATACTTCCAAAATAAACTATTAAAGTTGTTTTAAAAGTAATAGAAATATTTTTTTATTTTTTTAAAAACAGTAATGAATTTTACGAACTCAATATTTTTCAATTTTTAAAATTTAAAAATCTATCAAAATTTTTCTATCGATTCTATTTTTACGATATTTTCAGGGTCAATGTGAAATTTTATGCTTTTTCCAATAAATCGAATATAATATTTTAGACAAACTTTTTTAAATTCACGCCCCTCCCATTTTCAAGTGTCTATTAAAAAGTAAATAATCAATTTACTCACCAAAGTTTTATATATCATAAATTGAAGAAAAAAGGTCAATAAATAATATATTCAAATTTAAAACAAAAAAGTAATGTTTTTTAGAAATTTACCTTTAAAGTTCGAAGTTTAAAACCTTTTTTTTAAACCACGTTATTTGTTTTTTCTTTTGTCTTTTTTAAATGAAACCTTAGTCCTTGCTCCTTTAATTGAAAAAAAAAAGTAGGGCTTGAATTACATTTTTCGAGTAGTTATAAGCTTGGAAAGACAGGGGGTAGAATAATTCACGCCTCCCATTTTGAAATGTCTATTAAAACGTAAATAATTAATTTACTCACCAAAGTGTTATATATCACAAATTGAAGAGAAAAGGTCAATAAATAATATATTCAAATTTAAAACAAAAAAAAGTAGTGTTTTTTAGAAATTTACCTGTAAAGTCCGAAGTTTAAAACCTTTTTTTAAAAAAAAACATGTTGTTTGTTTTTTTGTTTTGGTTTTAATGAAACCTTGGTCCTTGCCCTTTTAAATTGAAAAAAAAATTAGGGCTTGAATTACATTTTTCGAGTAGTTATAAGCTTGGAAAGATGGGGTGGAATTATTCACTATTTTTCACGAAATTTCTGACACACCCATATATATATATATATATACCAGCAGTTCAGACCAGCTTTACTCAGGCCTATGTACTGTTCATAATTTCATGTGCATATATATATATATATATATATATATATATATATATATATATATATATATATATATATATATACACACACACACTAGCAAAAGTACCCGTCGTTGACTGGGTTCAAAAACAGCCTACAGAAAATGGACTCTGATTTATCAAAGTATGATAGGTTATGAAAAGGAAGGGCTGTAAAGAGATAGCTTCGAATTTGGGGGTATCAAAACCAAAGCAAAATATGATGAAAGTTAAAATAAAATAGATAAACCCCATAATTTATTATACCATTTCTGTTCACACTGAAACACTTATCACAATATTCTGTGGATCTATATTAAAAAACCTTGTTAAACTTTGTGATATATTTCCATTCTTTGGAGGTCAGGCGCAAACGGACACCCCATAATTTTATTATACCATATTTCTTCAAACTGAAACATAATTATCAAAGTATACTTATGCAGATTGATATGAAAAGTCTTTATTAAAGTTTGTGCCTATTTCCATTCTATGGAGGCCAGGCGCGAACGCAGACCCTACAATTTTATTATACCATCCCTATTTAAGTTAAAACATACTTGTGAAAGTGTTCTTATGTACATCTATATCAAAAACACTTGTTAACGTTTTTTTCAATTTTTCATTTTTTTATTTCCATACTTTGTAGACCAGGTGCGAACGCAGACCCCACAATTTTAATGAACCACCGTTCTGCAGGATCAAATATACCCATTCCTGTGTCTCGATACATCTTCTATCATTATATGTAATCAGTTTTTTAAAATAGTCAACCATATAAGAGCCTATTTGTGACCACACACACACACACACACAATCAGCTTTATATTATAGAAGATATATATATATATATATATATATATATATATATATATATATATATATATATATATATATTAAAAGCTTTTACTCATGTCTAACATTCCAAGTGTTTAGACCCAAAATTGCTCGAAGAGTTTAGTAGAGTCTGCAAAGGTCAACTCTTTCAACTTTGACCTCTTGGCAGCCAAACTTTCGCCCAAAACTGATGAAAAAGCTTGCTGCATGTCTGAATACCCTTTATGTAAAATTTCAAATGTTTAGACCCATAATTTGCAGAATAGTTTGCTAGAGACCGCAAATGTCAAATCTTTTGAACTTTGACGCTTTGGTAGGCAAATTTTCGGCCAAAAAACGATTAAAAGGTTAGCCTAATGTCTGAATATACTTTATGTAAAATTTCAAATGTTTAGACCGAAAATTGGCTGAGAAGTCAAATCTTTTTTAACTGTGACCTCAATTTTGACCCTTTAACATTTATTGTTTTGGGCTCAAATCCAGTTAGAAAGTTTGATCCATGTCCAAGAAACCGACATCTAATATTTCAAGTGTTTAAAATCCCAAATTGGCGAAGGAGTTTGGTAGAGTTTTCAACGGTCAAATCGTTGAACTTTGAACCCTTGACAGCCAAATTTCTGGCTGAACACCGATTAAAAAGATTTTCTCAAATCTCATACGCCTGTAGACTGAAAATTGACAGAGTAGTTTGGTAGGGAAATATACACACACAGACACACACACACACACAGACAATTTCACTTTTATAAATATGCGCGTGATAGAGAGAGACGAGTGAAAAGGGGAGAATTGACCTGAATATCGATCTTTATCAAATAGACAGAGTTCAGTACGTTAGAATCGATAAATGTACGAAAGAGGCGATTTTTTTACTTTTTTATTATCTAATAGGAAATTATGGCGACGATAAAAAGACATTTCTTAACGGATAGCGATTTTTTGCGGATGCGCCCATCCATATCTATCACTTGCCAACTCTGTTTGTCAGTCGCTCGGTTCATCTGTCACGCTTGAAGTTTCAAATAAGCAACCTTATCGTTATAGCCACGCAGAATGGATGGACGCACCTTAAGAATGACCCCGTACGGGTTTTAATGTTTCCCCGGCTTTAAAAGCCATTAAAAGACAAGAATCCATTTTCTTGCCTAAATGAAATTTGTACATTCCAGTGGGGATAACGGAGGGATAATGTCGGTGAACGTTTCAAAGAAATAAGGTATATTTAAGGTCAGAGGTATGTGGCCGGATCTTGACCTATAAGCCAACATAGATCAATAAATGTCAAGCAGAGTGCATTATTCTTTAGATTTGATCAAACGAGTTGCTTTATTTTGCCGTATAGGAAAATAGTTATATATATATATCTATATATATATATATATATATATATATATATATATATATATATATGTATATATATATATATATAGAGAGAGAGAGAGAGAGAGAGAGAAAGAGAGAAAGAGAGAGAGAGAGAGATAGACAAATGTACATGATCGCGACACTGGACATGCTAATGTTTCGGACAAATGGTCGTTCAAGACCGCAGGTCCTCACCAGGCGACTTAATAAATTTGTCTTCCACTGTGGAAAACAAACTGGCGAAGACGTGTGGTCTTGACCGACCATCTGTCCAAACATTATCTCTAAGTATAGTAATCTGGTTAAATTCACGAATTGTCTTTCTTGAATACCTATAACTTGGTACGTATATATATATATATATATATATATATATATATATATATATATATATATATATATATATATAATTATATATATATATATATTAACAAATGATTAATAAAACATGTTAAAAGACATCTTGAAAAAGAGTTAAAAACATATTTAATTTTAAAAAGGAAGCACAAGATAAGTGGATAGTCCTTAATCCGCGGAGTTTCGAAGAAATACTCTCCTTCTCATTAGAGGGTAGGAATTAGCAAAATGTGGGATCGGATTTTGCATGTAAAAGTATTTAATGAAACTACAGATCTTACTTGGTTAAAAAAAAGGGTGAGGTGAGGGGAATAGGAAGCAAAAGAAAAATGATAAAAAGATTTCACATGAATGGATAGTCCGGTGAAGGGTAAAAAAATCGAAGAATGGTAAAATCCAAACACGGTCGAATTAAAAATTTCCAATCCAACAGGTAAGTTCCAAATGGTCCAAAATGATCCAAAAGGCAGAATTTCTTGTAAAAAATCACAAATGGAATGAGTTCCAAATCATTAAAAGAAAAGTTCAAATGTGCACAGAAAAAGCACTGGAGAGAATATTTAAAACACGTCTGCCAAGGCCGGAGGAATCAAGTAAATTAAGGTTTAAAAAAAAAAACGGAAAGATGGTGAAAGTTTAAATTTGAAAAGCAAGGTCAAACTGACCCAGACAAAAAGCGCGAAAGTTAGCGTTAATAATTAGGTTGACTTAAATATGCACGTGAAAGTCCCAGAATTAAATTAAGAAACACGAGTCAGAGGAACAAATAAATGGCTAAGTTTATGAAATGGAACGTCTATTATATTTTAAAAAAATGAAAATAAATAAATTAAAAATTGAAAATTAAAAATTAAAAAGTTAAAAATAAATTAAAAAACCTATATATACATATATACACACACATACATATATATATACATACACATGCATACATACATACAGACACACAAATTCACACATACATGTACATACATACACACACGCATATACATATATATATATGTATACATATACAATAACACACCCACATATATACATATATATACAAACACACACACACGCATGCATAAATATATACACATATCCAAAAACATATACAACTTAAACAAAAACATACATACATACATACATACATACATACATACATACATACTTACATACAATTTAAAGGGAGGGAATGGCCGATATCTACAAACTCCGGAATAAGGCAAATAAATGTGTATGTAAATGCATATAGTAAAATATAAGTAAACAAATACATAGAATAAGAATGAGTAGGCTGGTGTATATATTTAATTAATAGGTATACTTATACCATAAAACGGAGACAGCAGATGGGAAACCGGCCAAATAAATAAAGAAAAACAAATAAAATTAAAAATATAAAAAGCTTAGAAGGTAAGATAAAAAAAATATGGGAAAAGATATATATTTGAAGGGTTAACTTAATAGCTATGTAATTTCAAATTTACCATATTTAAATTTGAACATATGTTTGCAATAGGAGATCAGTTCGTTTTTAGAGTTTATTATATTACTATTTTGAGGGGAGGTGATAATAGTTATAGCTTCAGATGTACAGAGGTGACAAGACTTAGATCCTGGAGTATAAGACTTAACTTTTTTAGGGTGGTCCATTTAATTGAAAAGTGGGTATTGGCAGAATTAAGCTTTTTAACCAGAGAAGTTCCCTGGTTATTATTTGAATTTTGGTTATTGAAAGAAGAAGTGTGGTTTGAAATTCTTTTCTTTATTAAAGTTGAAGTAGCACCAATATATGTATATGTTTTATTAATAGCTCAGGGGTCGAGAATTAATATTAATTTGTTGATTTATACTGGGAAGAGAATTTAAATTTTGTTCATTTTGATGAACAGAGGGTAGGACAATGATTGTAGCAGGATTGGTCTGGAGTGGATAATTAGTGTTGTCAGGTTTAGGATGGCTGCTATGAAAAATATTATTATTATTATTATAGCTGGTTGTATGATTGAAAATAGAAGGGCTGGTTAATTCGTTTGTTGGATTAATAATTATATCAGAGGGGGGGTCGGAGGAAGAATAATTTGGTGGCAAAATGTTATTGTCTATTATGGGAGAATTGCGTGGGAGCTCTGTAATTGTGCATGAATATATTACATCTTTATGGATGCAATCATTATTGAGTGGGCAAAGATGTTTGTTAATACAATTGCAGTTGCTTTTTTGTTGGATTGGGAAAGGGATTTTTTGGGCTGATTTAATTTTTTTGTTATTAGATGCTAAGATTCTTTGTGCTAAATTAGGCAGAGTAGCATAAGAAATTCTTACTGAGTTTTTATTAAAAATTGAACTATATCTGTGTGGGTATTTGAAAGAGTTTTCTACAATATTGAAGAATTCTTTAGGTATATTGGTTTTAACATTTACGCTAAATGGAGGATTAAACCAAATATTTTTCTTTCTCCTAGTGCGACAGGGTGGGTTCGAAGTATTACGATTAGCATGTTGGTTCGGATTATATTTGTGGAGTGGACCATTGCTATTGATAGCAGCAGATCTTGTTATTTGAACTGGTTTCTTGCGAGTCATGTTGTGTGTGATTACAGATTTAAGACGGCATACAGGTGGAGAATAATGGTTATATTGAATCTTTTCAAGGCATTATTGAAGAAAGTAGCATTTTGATTAAAGGTTTTTTTATCGGCTGACAGCGTAGAAATTCTTCTAGAGACGGATGGTACTATAGATTTTATAATTGAATTGGGGTGGTTAGAAGATTTATGGACGTATAAAAACGTAAGGTTGGGTTTATGATAGGGGCTGTAAGTTTCAGTATTAAGATTAAGTGTAATGTCTAGAAAATCTGAAGTTTTTTTATTTGGTTCAATAATTATAGAAAGGCCAAAATTATTAAAAAAGGAATGTAATTTTTTAATTGTATTATTGTACTCTCTTGGCTTGGCTGTTGTTGAAAATAGAGCATCGTCTCTATAAAGCTTGGATATGTTTAAAGTGGTATTTAAGTTCTTTCAGTAAGAAGAATCCCACTAAATCTGTAACCTCAGCAGATTCAGAAGACCCATTAAAATGTCAAAATTATTGGGGGTATCTTTTCTAGTCCAAAACTTATTGTTAAATTGTATAAGGAATTTTCTGGCTAGGAGAATTAATTTAATTTCCAAATGAGTTAAGTCAGAATTTCTTTTAGCAAAGATTATAGCCTATATAGTGTGTAGCAAAAGTATTTGGTACATTGGATTTTTCGTATTTCTCAAAAAATATCAAGTTAATTTGAATGAAATTTACACTCAATCTTATAACAGATATTATCTATTTAAAAATAAAACGAAAATAAAGATATACTAGCATTTCAGCCCGGCGTTTCCCGGGTGTTTGGATGTGTATGTTGAGCAAAAAACAAAAAGTGGTAGTAGGAAGGCAGGCTCAAACCCGTACCGCAAAGGAGGAAAAGAACGGGGTAAAACCTAACGTTTATGCTGTTACGACCATTGCCAAATCGGAAGCGACATTTTTTTAAATTAAGGCTAGACAATCAAAAATATCGGCGAAAAAAGTCCCCCCCCCTGTAGAAAAGTGCCTAGTTGAAGGGGAAGATATTAATGTTTTTAGCCAATTTTTCGATATTTATCGAACTTTAAAACGATACTGATCTTGGTAAAAATCCGTCGCCTCTGTCAAAAGTTTTAGGCAGACATGCAAACAGACATACATGCATACATTTATATATTGGTAACTAAACATTTTTGACACAAACTGATGAAAAAGCTTACCCTATCTCTGAATACCCTTTATGTAAAATTTCAAATATTTAGACCAGAAATTGTCGGAGTAATTTGGAAGAAACCGCAGAGGTAATTTTTTTTTAATTTGACTCCTATTATTACCCCTTAAAATTTATTGTTTTGGGCTCAAATCAAGTTATTAAGTTGGATCCATATCCAAGGAACCTATATCTAAAATTTCAAGTGCGTAGACCCAAAATTGTCGGAGGAGTTTGGTAGAGTTCTCAAAGGTCAAATCGTTGAACTTTGACCCCTTAATCGCCAAAGTTCTGGCCCAAAACCGATCACATCGATTTTCCCAAATCTCAGTACTCTGTATATCAAATTTCGAGTCTGTAGACTAAAAATTGACAGAGTTATTGTGTAGGGAAATGTACACAGACACACACGCGCACGCGCGCGCACACACACACAGCCACGTTCACTTTTTTATATATATATAGACTTAACTGACAAATATTTATTAACAAAAAATCAAATTACTCATATGCAAAAGTATTTAGTACACTGTCAATTTTCATTCTTAAGCAGTCATTTCATCTACATTACTTTCAACCAATCAAAAATTTAATATTGCTACAATATTTTACCCAATCAGAAGGCATTCCAGGGTTTAGGCTCTTTATAAGTTTGTTGATAACAGCTATTACACACTGCGCATGTTGCCCCTTTCATTACTGCTTTAAATAATAAAGATGGAAAGGGATATAGGAAAATAGCTTCAGAACTAAATTTGATGGTGAGTACAGTTAGGGCTGTCGTGAGAAATTGGAAAACAACAGGTGGTAATACTAAAAATTACTCAAGAAATGGTCGGACATGTAAATTAAATGATGTTACTGCTCGTTGCATTGCTCGTAACGTGAAGAACCATTTCTGACTTGTTCAGAAATTCAGAAGGATTTGCAGAAAGAAGATATTGAAGACACAATCAAGAGATCATTGAATCGTACAGGCCTGTATCACCGAGAAAGACTACATTGTTGAGTCCAAGACACGTGAAAGATCTTTTGAAATTTGTTTATAAATATTAATGTGAATCGGATGACTTCTAGAACAAAGTTATTTTGTCAGATGAAATTAAAATTGAGCCTTTCGGAAGAAACATGCGCACATGTGTATGGAGAAAAAAGTTCACAGAATTTAAATCATCTAATACCATTCCTACTGTAAAATTTGGAGGTGGAAACGTGATGATTTGGACCTGCTTGCAGTTTGAGGAATTTTAAACATAGAAAAGAAAATGAATGCAGCAAAATACACGAAAACTTTGTCAACGCATCTGTTCAACGCAGATTTAGGATTGGGCCGTGATTTTTATCTTCTAGTAAGACAATGATCCCAAGCACAAGGCTAAAATAACTATGAAATGGTTTAAGGATAATGGGATTAGTGTTCTAAAGTGACCTAGCCAGTCAACCGACCTAAATCCCATTGAAAATCTGTGGAAAATTTTTAAGTTAAGGGTGCATGCAAGAGATCCCAAGAATATCAAGGAATTGAAGAAAGTTTGCGAAGAAGAATGGCTGAAACTATAAGCAAATGATTGCAAATAACTAATAAGCAGTTATGGAAAGCAGCTGTAAGGAAAAACAGAGGATATACAACTAAACATTAATAAATGTGTTAAATACTTTTGCATAATTTGATAATTTAATTTTTCGTTAATAAATATTTGTCGACTAAATATTAATAAATGTGTTGAATACTTTTGCATAATTTGATAATTTAATTTTTCGTTAATAAATATTTGTCAACTAAATATTAATAAATGTGTTGAATACTTTTGCATAATTTGATAATTTAATTTTTCGTTAATAAATATTTGTAAACTAAATATTAATAAATGTGTTAAATACTTTTGCATAATTTGATAATTTAATTTTTCGTTAATAAACATTTGTCAACTAAATATTAATAAATGTGTTGAATACTTTTGCATAATTTGATAATTTAATTTTTCGTTAATAAATATTTGTCGACTAAATATTAATAAATGTGTTAAATACTTTTGCATAATTTGATAATTTAATTTTTCGTTAATAAATATTTGTCAACTAAATATTAATAAATGTGTTAAATACTTTTGCATAATTTGATAATTTAATTTTTCGTTAATAAATATTTGTCAACTAAATATTAATAAATGTGTTGAATACTTTTGCATAATTTGATAATTTAATTTTTCGTTAATAAATATTTGTCAACTAAATATTGATAAATATGTTAAATACTTTTGCATAATTTCATAATTTAATTTTTCGTTAATAAATATTTGTCAACTAAATATTAATAAATGTGTTGAATACTTTTGCATAATTTGATAATTTAATTTTTCGTTAATAAATATTTGTCAGCTAAATATTGATAAATGTGTTAAATACTTTTGCATAATTTGATAATTTAATTTTTCGTTAATAAATATTTGTCAACTAAATATTAATAAATGTGTTGAATACTTTTGCATAATTTGATAATTTAATTTTTCGTTAATAAATATTTGTCAACTAAATATTAATAAATGTGTTAAATACTTTTGCATAATTTGATAATTTAATTTTTCGTTAATAAATATTTGTCAACTAAATATTAATAAATGTGTTAAATACTTTTGCATAATTTGATAATTTAATTTTTCGTTAATAAATATTTGTCAACTAAATATTAATAAATGTGTTAAATACTTTTGCATAATTTGATAATTTAATTTTTCGTTAATAAATATTTGTCAACTAAATATTAATAAATGTGTTAAATACTTTTGCATAATTTGATAATTTAATTTTTCGTTAATAAATATTTGTCAACTAAATATTAATAAATGTGTTAAATATTTTTGCATAATTTGATAATATAATTTTTCGTTAATAAATATTTGTCAGCTAAATATTAATAAATGTGTTGAATACTTTTGCATAATTTGATAATTTAATTTTTCGTTAATAAATATTTGTCAACTAAATATTAATAAATGTGTTGAATACTTTTGCATAATTTGATAATTTAATTTTTCGTTAATAAATATTTGTCGACTAAATATTAATAAATGTGTTAAATACTTTTGCATAATTTGATAATTTAATTTTTCGTTAATAAATATTTGTCAACTAAATATTAATAAATGTGTTAAATACTTTTGCATAATTTGATAATTTAATTTTTCGTTAATAAATATTTGTCAACTAAATATTAATAAATATGTTGAATACTTTTGCATAATTTGATAATTTAATTTTTCGTTAATAAATATTTGTCAACTAAATATTAATAAATGTGTTGAATACTTTTGCATAATTTGATAATTTAATTTTTCGTTAATAAATATTTGTCAACTAAATATTGATAAATATGTTAAATACTTTTGCATAATTTGATAATTTAATTTTTCGTTAATAAATATTTGTCAACTAAATATTAATAAATGTATTAAATACTTTTGCATAATTTGATAATTTAATTTTTCGTTAATAAATATTTGTCAACTAAATATTAATAAATGTGTTGAATACTTTTGCATAATTTGATAATTTAATTTTTCGTTAATAAATATTTGTCAACTAAATATTGATGAATATGTTAAATACTTTTGCATAATTTGATAATTTAATTTTTCGTTAATAAATATTTGTCAACTAAATATTAATAAATGTGTTAAATACTTTTGCATAATTTGATAATTTAATTTTTCGTTAATAAATATTTGTCAGCTAAATATTGATAAATGTGTTAAATACTTTTGCATAATTTGATAATTTAATTTTTCGTTAATAAATATTTGTCAACTAAATATTAATAAATGTGTTGAATACTTTTGCATAATTTGATAATTTAATTTTTCGTTAATAAATATTTGTCAACTAAATATTAATAAATATGTTGAATACTTTTGCATAATTTGATAATTTAATTTTTCGTTAATAAATATTTGTCAACTAAATATTAATAAATGTGTTGAATACTTTTGCATAATTTGATAATTTAATTTTTCGTTAATAAATATTTGTCAACTAAATATTAATAAATGTGTTGAATACTTTTGCATAATTTGATAATTTAATTTTTCGTTAATAAATATTTGTCAACTAAATATTGATAAATATGTTAAATACTTTTGCATAATTTGATAATTTAATTTTTCGTTAATAAATATTTGTCAACTAAATATTAATAAATGTATTAAATACTTTTGCATAATTTGATAATTTAATTTTTCGTTAATAAATATTTGTCAACTAAATATTAATAAATGTGTTAAATACTTTTGCATAATTTGATAATTTAATTTTTCGTTAATAAATATTTGTCAACTAAATATTGATAAATATGTTAAATACTTTTGCATAATTTCATAATTTAATTTTTCGTTAATAAATATTTGTCAACTAAATATTAATAAATGTATTAAATACTTTTGAATAATTTGATAATTTAATTTTTCGTTAATGAATATTTGTCAGCTAAATATTGATAAATGTGTTAAATACTTTTGCATAATTTGATAATTTAATTTTTCGTTAATAAATATTTGTCAACTAAATATTAATAAATGTGTTGAATACTTTTGCATAATTTGATAATTTAATTTTTCGTTAATAAATATTTGTCGACTAAATATTAATAAATGTGTTAAATACTTTTGCATAATTTGATAATTTAATTTTTCGTTAATAAATATTTGTCAACTAAATATTAATAAATGTGTTAAATACTTTTGCATAATTTGATAATTTAATTTTTCGTTAATAAATATTTGTAAACTAAATATTAATAAATGTGTTAAATACTTTTGCATAATTTGATAATTTAATTTTTCGTTAATAAATATTTGTCAACTAAATATTAATAAATGTGTTAAATACTTTTGCATAATTTGATAATTTAATTTTTCGTTAATAAATATTTGTCAACTAAATATTAATAAATGTGTTAAATGCTTTTGCATAATTTGATAATTTAATTTTTCGTTAATAAATATTTGTCAACTAAATATTAATAAATGTGTTAAATACTTTTGCATAATTTGATAATTTAATTTTTCGTTAATAAATATTTGTCAACTAAATATTAATAAATGTGTTAAATATTTTTGCATAATTTGATAATTTAATTTTTCGTTAATAAATATTTGTCAACTAAATATTAATAAATGTGTTGAATACTTTTGCATAATTTGATAATTTAATTTTTCGTTAATAAATATTTGTCAACTAAATATTAATAAATGTGTTGAATACTTTTGCATAATTTGATAATTTAATTTTTCGTTAATAAATATTTGTCGACTAAATATTGATAAATATGTTAAATACTTTTGCATAATTTGATAATTTAATTTTTCGTTAATAAATATTTGTCAACTAAATATTAATAAATGTATTAAATACTTTTGCATAATTTGATAATTTAATTTTTCGTTAATAAATATTTGTCAACTAAATATTGATAAATGTGTTAAATACTTTTGCATAGTTTGATAATTTAATTTTTCGTTAATAAATATTTGTCAACTAAATATTAATAAATGTGTTGAATACATTTGCATAATTTGATAATTTAATTTTTCGTTAATAAATATTTGTCAACTAAATATTAATAAATGTGTTTAATACTTTTGCATAATTTGATAATTTAATTTTTCGTTAATAAATATTTGTCAACTAAATATTAATAAATGTGTTAAATACTTTTGCATAATTTGATAATTTAATTTTTCGTTAATAAATATTTGTCAACTAAATATTAATAAATGTGTTAAATACTTTTGCATAATTTGATAATTTAATTTTTCGTTAATAAATATTTGTCAACTAAATATTAATAAATGTGTTAAATACTTTTGCATAATTTGATAATTTAATTTTTCGTTAATAAATATTTGTCAACTAAATATTAATAAATGTGTTGAATACTTTTGCATAATTTGATAATTTAATTTTTCGTTAATAAATATTTGTCAACTAAATATTAATAAATGTGTTGAATACTTTTGCATAATTTGATAATTTAATTTTTCGTTAATAAATATTTGTCAACTAAATATTAATAAATGTGTTGAATACTTTTGCATAATTTGATAATTTAATTTTTCGTTAATAAATATTTGTCAACTAAATATTGATAAACATGTTAAATACTTTTGCATAATTTGATAATTTAATTTTTCGTTAATAAATATTTGTCAACTAAATATTAATAAACGTGTTAAATACTTTTGCATAATTTGATAATTTAATTTTTCGTTAATAAATATTTGTCAACTAAATATTAATAAATGTGTTGAATACTTTTGCATAATTTGATAATTTAATTTTTCGTTAATAAATATTTGTCGACTAAATATTGATAAATATGTTAAATACTTTTGCATAATTTGATAATTTAATTTTTCGTTAATAAATATTTGTCAACTAAATATTAATAAATGTATTAAATACTTTTGCATAATTTGATAATTTAATTTTTCGTTAATAAATATTTGTCAACTAAATATTGATAAATGTGTTAAATACTTTTGCATAGTTTGATAATTTAATTTTTCGTTAATAAATATTTGTCAACTAAATATTAATAAATGTGTTGAATACTTTTGCATAATTTGATAATTTAATTTTTCGTTAATAAATATTTGTCAACTAAATATTAATAAATGTGTTTAATACTTTTGCATAATTTGATAATTTAATTTTTCGTTAATAAATATTTGTCAACTATATATTAATAAATGTGTTAAATACTTTTGCATAATTTGATAATTTAATTTTTCGTTAATAAATATTTGTCAACTAAATATTAATAAATGTGTTAAATACTTTTGCATAATTTGATAATTTAATTTTTCGTTAATAAATATTTGTCAACTAAATATTAATAAATGTGTTAAATACTTTTGCATAATTTGATAATTTAATTTTTCGTTAATAAATATTTGTCAACTAAATATTAATAAATGTGTTGAATACTTTTGCATAATTTGATAATTTAATTTTTCGTTAATAAATATTTGTCAACTAAATATTAATAAATGTGTTGAATACTTTTGCATAATTTGATAATTTAATTTTTCGTTAATAAATATTTGTCAACTAAATATTAATAAATGTGTTGAATACTTTTGCATAATTTGATAATTTAATTTTTCGTTAATAAATATTTGTCAACTAAATATTGATAAATATGTTAAATACTTTTGCATAATTTGATAATTTAATTTTTCGTTAATAAATATTTGTCAACTAAATATTAATAAACGTGTTAAATACTTTTGCATAATTTGATAATTTAATTTTTCGTTAATAAATATTTGTCAACTAAATATTAATAAATGTGTTAAATACTTTTGCATAATTTGATAATTTAATTTTTCGTTAATAAATATTTGTCAACTAAATATTAATAAATGTGTTAAATACTTTTGCATAATTTGATAATTTAATTTTTCGTTAATAAATATTTGTCAACTAAATATTAATAAATGTGTTAAATACTTTTGCATAATTTGATAATTTAATTTTTCGTTAATAAATATTTGTCAACTAAATATTAATAAATGTGTTGAATACTTTTGCATAATTTGATAATTTAATTTTTCGTTAATAAATATTTGTTAACTAATTTCCCTTTTATTTTTAGATAGATAATATCTCTTCAGAGATAGAATGTAAATTTCATTCAAATAAACTTTATAATTTTTGAGAAATATGAAAAAAACGAATGCACCAAATACTTTTGCTTCCTATTATATATATATATATATATATATATATATATATATATATATATATATATATATATATATATATATATATATATATAAAGATAGATAGATAGATAGATAGATAGATAGAGAGATATTCCATTTTTTTACAATTTTATAAGTATAAGTTCAAAATCTCTGTGACTATTGATCAGAATTTAACAAGTGAAGACTCGTTGGGAAAGTAATGACCTGAATTGTGTAGCGGGCTATGTGCCATTTGCCATTAAGGCTGCACATTAAGGGGATCATCCATCATCCAGAGCCTATTGTTGGCACTTTTTACAGCTATAAAATGTTTCAATCATAGTCATTTGTTTTCCTAGTTTTGCATATGTATTACAAAATATCTGATATTTCCCCCAAACCTCTGGTCTTGATGGAGGGGAGACTAAAACTTGCTATGGCTTCAAATGGTCTGAAATAACAGCAGGGGGAAAATTGATTCCAAATATTCCTCATATGTTGTATCTCCCCTTTCTGGTTTTCATACTTAAAGTAAATTTCACAGTGTATAAGACTTATCTGATACTGGAGATATTCATAATCGTAACTTATTTCCAAAAGAGAAAGGATATAACATGTGAAGAATATTTGAAATCAAGTCTCCTCTTGCCGTTATTTAAGATGATTTAAAACCATAGCAAGTTTTAGTCTCCTCTCCATCAAGGCCAGTGGTTTGGGGGAAATATCAGATATTTTGTAAGCCATATGCAAAACTAGGAAAACAAATGACTATGATTGAAACACACACACACACATATATGTATGAGTTGCTGGTACTGGATTTGAAAACGACCATACTGTAGTCTGCAGGAAAGTATTAGTCGTGATATGTGTCATATATGAATAACTCTTGATAAGTAGCCCTTTTCATGGAAATTCCCTTTGATATTAGACATACAGAGGAAAAGAGAAAAGATATGGCGAAAGTACTCTATTTTAAGGGAAGAGGATGTCTTATTGAGATTGGAGCTCAGTCGAGCACCTTCAATGGAAATAACAATCGATTAGGGAAATACTGGCGAGGTCTTCTCAGTGTGGAAGATAGAGAATGCAAGAAATAATTCCCCACTAGATTGTTAAATCGATTTTACACTTTGTCAAGTCAAGAAAGGGTACTTTGAGTTGCACCTCCCCAAATGTGACAACATTATTTCGTCTTAAGATGTATCAAACTCCTATATATACAGAGTATTGCATCAAGAGTCAAGCACTTTCTGGAGAGGTAGAATGGTCCAACCATTTTCTCAGCAACCTTGGCAACAGATTGGATATAAATCTTTCATTTTTACATCTGAATTGAACATATTATGAGTTTATGAAAGCAAATGTCTTTCTCCGGGGGTGGGGGTCCATTCATTGTAACTAAAGAAACTACTCAAACGTATGCGCATACATTTTATATTAGTAAAATTGAAAGGCATAAAACCCTCTGAGATGCCCGAGAAGAGGACACTCAAATAGAGAAATGAAATTGCGATCGATAATCCAACAAATAACATGATTAGAATAAACTATGCAAGAAACAAGATATACTAGATCCAGAAGAACAGCAAGTGTACCGCTTTAAATAAAGAAATGAAACAATAAACCATATCATAAGTAAATGCATCAAACTGGACCGAAAATAGATACAAACTGCAGAATACGTAGCAGGCTATGTTTTAGATAGGATGTTTCAAGTTAAATTCAATTTTTATGCTAATTTTTGTTTAATAAATTGTTAGGTGAAAGTATACAATAGTTACAAAACTTTATGTCGCCTCATATTATGATGGGTTTCTAAATAATAACGTCATTAGTACAGCATGGTTGATAAACTGCAGAAGTGTCCATATGATTGTTAAGAAGGCAGTCCACTGGTGATTGACAAAACAATTACACTTTGAATATTACAATCATAAAATGGAGGCCATTAAATCTGAGATATTAAAATATAAGTAATCTCATACAAGCTAGAAAACTAGACATAGAAATAGTTAATAAAAAAGCGAAAAAAAAAACATACCCAAAAGTATATTTCGATATCACAATTTGTCAGAGAACTGAAAAGACCATGAAATATAAGTAATGCACATAATTATCTATCTCCATCTCCATATATATATATATAATAAAATGACTGCAGAAATTCTCCTTTCGAAAATTACTTTGTAGCTTTTCAAACACGAACACCATGTAAAATTACAGTATGCCTGATCACGAACTAACCAACTGCTCTATTTCCCAAGTTGCTATTAAATCTAATCCATTGCACGTAACTTAGAGGGGTCTTTTCTCTCAACTAATAGACTGACTTCTCGTAAATCGATACACATTAACACCTAAAGATTTCTTAGGCATGCTTTTGATTATACTCTTATCCCATAACTAAGCTTCTAAATAAATACTTACTAGCCATAGTCTTATAGATTTAAAATGATCTATAATGAACAGAAACCCTTAATATCTATCTTTTTAATAGGAGATAGTATTGCAATAACCAATGCACAAACTGAACCGGTACTCATTGTAATACAAACTTCCGGATTTTAAGAGAAAGGCGAAGCCATCTGCCTTCGTTAGAAGTCTGAAGACAACATACTCCATGTCTAAAATTCCATACATTCGTATACACTGAAAACATGCCACTTATCCATTCATCTATATTTAACTATACTTACAGGATATGCCATAACTTATATCTTTCAGGTATACCTGTACTGAACTGTACTCTAAATCAAATGTTTCTTGTATCTATATTGAGCATGTATCTTCTCTTTCAGTCGTATTAAATACTCATTTTGGGCACCAAATTTTAAATCTTAATATTAAGTAAATCATACTTTAACATGTCATCCTATTCCTAAACTAACATAGACTATATCTAACCAAACATTAACTCGTCTCTTCCACTGCATGAATTTTTACTTATCCCCTCTCCCATTAACAATGAAAATAGAAAGCATAGTAATGTCCTTTTTAATCACTTTGAGGAATGTAATTTTTCAGTAGATATTAATCTAAATAATAACCTAATATAAACTACCAATGCGAGGTCGCAGAAGAAATACCTGGATTAGGACCCAGGTGTGGGGTAAACCCTCTCGGTGCTGATGGACCCGTAGATCTTCCCAGGTCATCCGTCTAGAAGGAAAACTCTGAAGCTAAACCTAGAGGAGGGAGGCCTCTTCAGTCCCGGACAACAACCTTCTTAGAGCTGGTGACTCAAACAAATTACCGGTTGGCAAACCTAAACTGCTTAAAGAGGAGATAGGCTCTCTCTATTGCCTGGCTTTCATACTCCTTCTTTGTCAATTAGCCAGGTGTAGAGGTGCTATCACAGGGACTAGTCAGAATCACCCAGTGGTTGACCTTGTTTCCTGACTAAGGCAATGAACGCCGTTTTTCCCCCGCTCCTGCCACATCCCATTCCCCTAAACTGATCACTGTGGGGGTGCTTCAGTACCATATATGCTAGTACGGTTGAACTGGGCTGACTTTGCCTAATGGATTGAGGGTACCGAATTGACAGTTCCTGGATGCTGTTTCTGACTGATAGTACAGGAGCCCTAACTCTTTGGTAGCACTTAGAGTGGCTGCTCCATCAACAGTTGTATAATATCGGGATGATTTTTGTGCCATGGAAAGGAACCTTGCACTCATCCCCGGTAGGCTTTCCTGAGGCCACAATCCTGCAGGTGAGGACAGCTGATGGTCTACTTGTATTGCATGTCTGATATTCTGCACAAGCACTTGTTCAGCACCCCTCACTCGCCCTAACTGAAACTTTTAAATTAAATCAAATGAAATAACAGCACAAGCAAAAGTTACGTTTAAGCCAGGACCAAACTCAAGGAAAAGCAACCTGCCTCCTCCACGGGCTTAGAACTAACTTAGATGATGTTGAATCATTTCTCCTAGAAAACACTACGGATATCTTAGCATTAAGTGAAACTAACCTACACTCCTCCATTCCCTCTAACCAATTTAACATTCCTGGTTATCTCTCACTCTGCCGTAAGGACTCGGAGAGACATATGCATGAGCTTGGAGTCTATATTCGTAACACCCTCCCCCTGACTAGAGAAACAAAACTAGAATCAGACGACCAGGCTTTTATGTGCTTCAGGCTAAACATGCAACATAATATTAGCTACTTGTATTTTCTCTACCGCTCTCTCTCAACCCAGGAATGTACCCTAATAAGCAAAATCTCTAAAAGCATAGATATTGCACTCTCCCTCGATACTAGTGCACAAGTACATGTATTTGGTGACTTCAATGTCCGCCACAGTAACTGGTTTGGATTCTCTAATTACACAGACGTAGCTGGTAGCACAACACATAGCTTCTCTATATCTCATTCCCTATCTCAGACGGGTACATTTCTAACACGTTTCCCAGACCAGCAAGATCAGCATGCCTCATTTCTAGATCTCTTTCTGACAACAGTTCCCGATGATTGTACAACAAATGCCCACAGCCCACTCGGGAATGCTGATCACGCTGTGACAATGGTAGAAATCACCCTAAATTCTCGCCCTAAAACTGAAGACCCACTACTCAAAACAACGAAGTATTACAAAAAGGCCGACTGGGAAGCCATCAGGGAACTCATCAGAGATGCCTCATGGCAAAATATCTTTTCTCTTCCAGCAGAACAGTGTGCAAAGGAATCCGCTGAATGGTTCAAAACTGCAATTGAATTAGGAACCCATGATTTTTGGAAAATCTACAACGATGTAGTAATTACAGTCAACGATTTCCCCACTATCAAAAAATTATGAGGTTGCTTGCACGGCAACCGACAAGGCTAATCTGCTTGCCAGTCGGTTTGCCTCAAACTCCACACTGGACCTGGCACACCACTCACTCCCCGACTTCCCTTTGCAGACAGATGTCACACTAGACGATTTGAAAATCACGCCTACTCAGTTACATGGGATCATAAAAAACATAGACACCTCAAAAGCATGTGGACCCGATCTCATCCCGACTATGGTATTAAAAAATGCTCTGCTGAGGTTGCTCCAGTTCTCTCCAAACTTTACAATAAATTCCTTAACGAATCTTGCTTTCCCGACTGCTGGAAAACCGCTTCTGTGGTACCAGTCTTCAAGAACTCTGGTGAAAGAACTGACCCACTAAATTATCGCCCGATTAGCCTCCTCGCGCTTTTCGCCAAAATATTTGAGTCCTTAGTTAATCAAGCCCTAGTCCAACACCTAACAGCTGCTAAACTCCTGACAAACAATATAGATTTAGGCAAGCCCATTCAACAGCTGATATCTTAACTGTAATCTCTGGACAAAACAGGGGAGGGTACAGCGGTAGCTCTCGATATATCTAAGATGGTCTTCTAAGGAAAATTATATCATATGGTATCACTGGAAGAATACATAATATAATTAAATCCTTCTTAAGTAAGAGAAAAATCCAAGTTGTCCTCGACGGTCGTACATCTAAACAATATGATATAAATGCGGGAGTGCCTCAGGGGTCTATCCTTAGTCCTTTATTATTCCTGATATTCATAAATGACCTCCCTGATAAAATTGTTTCGGAGATGGCTATATTTGCTAATGACACCACTCTCTGTAACAGGCATGAGGGGAAAACAAATGAATACATATCAAAGGAAGTGGCAAAAACACTAGAGGATAACCTCCAATCTGTAGTGGAATGGGGACAAAAATGGATGGTCACATTCAATGCTGCCAAGACTAAGCTTGTTTCCTTCTATAACTACATGAAACCTTCTCTACCACCAATAGCAATAGCCAAGAACACATTGCCTGAAAGTACTTCCTTCAGACTCCTCGGTCTAACGTTTACAGGGAACATGAACTGGAATATATACATTGAGAGCATTGCCAAGGCTGCTGCAAAGAAGGTGGGCTCTCTCTATAGTGCTAGAAAATTGCTTACGCTTGAAAGTCTCATGTACCTCCTTAAGGCCACCATTCGCCAATGTATGGAATACTGTTGTCACATTTGGGCTGGTGCATCTGCTGCTTGTCTCTCACTCCTGGACAGGGTTCAAAAGAGAGTCGCCAACCTTTGTCCCATCGACGAAATGTTGCATCCTTCTGTCTGTTCTACAAATACTTTAATGGTGAATACTCTGACAAACTACAAGCACATGTACCTCCTCGACGTGACTACCCTTGACAAACCTGATAAGCAACTAAGTCCCACCCCTTTACAGTAGGGATCCCTAGGTTTAAGAAAGCCTTTTACTCCAATAGTTTCTTCCCCCAGAACTGCAAGACTTTGGAACTCCCTTCCGGGATTCTGCTTTCCCAACTGTACTGATATGCAGAAGTTCAAGTGTAATGTGAACAAACATCTTGCTACTTATCTCCCTTCATAATGCCCCTGCAACTTATGTCTCCGATAGTAGCCCCCTACTTCAAAGTGGCACTGTGCTTCGTTTGGAGTGAAAATTGATTTTTTTTTAAATGCCTGCATTAGTTGCGTATCATTTCTCCATCGATCCACGTAAATACTTTCCGGTTTGAATAGCTACTGTATTTTCTACTATAGTTTCACGTGCAGTCATTCTCTCATGCAAGTACCATTTTGAGGGAATCGCAGAATTCCCCCTTTCAATAATTAGTCCTCATCCCGACCCATCATACACCGAGGACAAAAACTTCACAGTGAACGACGACAGCTCTTATTTCCGTCCAACCTTACACTAATCGTTATACTTTCGCCACACCTTATAGTATACGGAAACAATGAACGGCCTCTTGCTCTCCGCCTCATACATTTCTCAGCAATCTGATTGGCCAACTTTATGCATTCTGTCATTCCATCATTCCGTCAATTCTGTTGTAATAATGAACAGTAGGAAAACGTTACGTTAACTTCAAATATAGCGATGTCTTAAGTCACCACGCAACGTGAATTTTTTGTTGTTGTTCATTTTCCCACATTAAAACCCTAGTTTGTGTCTAACTATGTCTTTGTAGGGAGGCCAGTACAAAAAGAACACTACATACTGTATAAATAATACAAAACGCAGCAGCCCTTTCACAAAACATGGTTATATACACATGATTTAGCCAAGCATGAAATGTAAAAACACTAAATCGATATTTTGTTATTGGTTTCTATATGCAAAAATATGTTTACTAATTTTTTATGAGGGGGGGGTCGTTTATTTATACATCATTTGCTGAAAGAACATTAATTTGTACATTTCTGTGAAACGACAACTTTCTGTACTTTCACCTAACAATTTACGCTTTACATAAAAGTCATTCATTTTATCTTATAAAACAAAAAATAATTTACAAATATTTGCATGCATCTTTCTTAAGATAAAAAAAAAAAAAATTCTTGAATAAGTACTGTGCTTTCAACTAACAATTTATGGATACATAAAAAAATAGGTGTTTATGTACTTATGTTACTGCGCTATTTTTATATTGTCGGAAATTTATCCTCTTTCAGATAAATTCGACGTGAAAATAACGGCCTGAAAAAAAATAAAAGAGTGGTAAAGAATAAAATATAAAGGTCTTGTTTCAAAAGAGATTTTATTTACAATGAAGTTAGTTGCTTCCCTTTGCGAGCAGTAAATTCAAAAACAAAGAACGCCAAGATAACAACATATAAAGCAAAAAACGCTGGTTCTTATATTGAAAATATATCAATGAACGAATACAATATATTTCAAATAGTAGTTCCTAATCTCTCTCTCATATGCAATAAAATTTAGGAACGTACTCACAAATTGATGGCGGTCAAGCACGTGCCTTTTTCTTTTTTATCAAAGTCCTTTAAAATTTTACACTCCTTCTAAATACGTGCAAACCGTAGCGACGTAAATAGTCTTTGGAAGTACGCCTCATTGCGTCCCAGTATTCTGTTGCCGAGTATTCTTCTTGGAGGAGGGCTCATCAAAATTCCATATCTGCGCCGGGCAATGAATCTACGTTCACTCTTCACGTCGCTGGAACCAAAAGAGGCCGATTTTTCCTGCTGGGCTCGTGGCGTCATCAAGGCGCTAGCATTGCTCTTTTTCTTTAAATTAAAGGGAGTTTCGTACGAACCCAAAATATACGAAACTAAGAATCATAAAAGATACGAAATACAGAAAATCAAATATAAGAACAAGAATAAAAAATATAATAAATGTATAAACAGGGGGATGCATAATTATTGGTACAAAATATTCCAACATTATTTGCACTTTTTTACTTAAATTCAAGTTTAACGATATCCTTTTTATTAAATTGTTCTGTGAATGTAGCATATAATTACAAAACACCATCCTCTACCCATGTGATTTCAGCACGGTAACATGAGTGCTTACCCTCAAGAAATTCATCTTTTATTGAGAAAAAAAACAAAAAGACTTTTGCCTATTAAAAAATTGAGTATTTTTATACGACAGTATCCACACGTTAAAAACGTCTTTCGGAATAAATACCCCCAACCTCCACATGTTAAAAACGGCTTTCGAGATCGGAGGTGTTTATTCCGAAAGCCCTTCTTTACATGGAGAGGTTGGAGGTTTTTTTTATACTACACTGGTTATTGTCGTAAATAAATTCCACAAATCCCAAAATAAATAATAAAAGTAAATAAGCAATACAAAGTGCAACTTTTCTTGAAAAAATAAATACATATTTATATTCACTAAGTTTCCAGTAGATTTTTGTTATTTTCTTTTTAATGTATTTATATGCATATATATGTATATATATATATATATATATATATATATATATATATATATATATATATATATATATATATATTTACTTTGTTTGCTTGGAAAATCAAATTCAAAGTTCAACCAGAACGAATGGATCCCTGACAAAGAGAAATGATGGCACATATGGTGCACGGACCTTGTGGACCATTGAATCCAAGTTGCTCATGTATAATCGACAACAAATGCTTTAAAAATCAACGATAAAAAAAATTTCTTCAGGGTACTGAGCAAGGCCAGGACTCTTATCCTAAGTACAAGCGAAGAGAACCAGAAGATATGAACCAGGCTGGTACAATAAGGATGAAGAAAAATGGTTGGTATGTTCATCAGGAACTCACAAACCGGTGAATTTTTCCCTTCAGCAGTTCAACGCTCCATTAATGCAGAAATTTGTACCCCAGCGTACAGCAAAGTCCCGAGCGAAGCTCGCATATCTTAGCTAGTACTATATAATTATATTCCAATCCCAGAATGGGCGCTGTATTGCAAACACATGTGCTATAGTTTTTTGGGGGGGTTGTTTTGTTTTTTTAATATTGATCTGAGATTCCAGTTTTGGCGGTCGCTTTCCAATTGCTATAATTATAAAAACAACAAACATAGAAATCTTATGCAAGGCGACCATAGGATACATGTGCGGGCGTGCGCGGGCACGCGCGCGCGTGTGTGTGTGTGAGGCACAGTAGTGATAACCCGGTCGTCATCGTGTAACTGCTAGAATGATGTAGAGTCAAGAGATTTTTGACAAGGTAATCATGAAGTGCTTCTTCAGAAGCAATCCTTGTGATAAAAATTGAAAGCCTATCAGTGAGTACAGATAACGTACGTTTAGAGAGTGGAGAGAACGAAGGACGTTTGAATCGACAGAAACAGCACATGTGTGATCAGGCAAGTGCAATACAGCTAAATTGATGATTATCAGAACTGAAATTGTAGGTCATCAAAAGGTGAACACTAGGATACTTCAATAAAAGTCAAATACGAACAGGTAAAATTATAGAAGAATAAAAGGCAAATCAAATGAGGTATAGGTTGTTTAAACAGTTACATTCAATTTAGCTTACATTTGCAATTTTTGAAAAAAAAAGACGAGTGCGGACTGTATATGTGTTACAAGAACAAGTCCCCTGTTCTTGTAAGTAAGTAAAAATGAGATAGGATAGACCGAGAATTCGAACCTGGAAAGCTAGGTTTGAAATTAAGATTCAGGAGAATTCCGATTGTTAGTTTAAAAATAGATAGCAGATATGTTTGTTTGAAAAGGAATTCGATTGTTTAGAAATGTTATTGTGAAAAAGGAATTTGATGATTCAATTCTGTTTATGAAAATTGAATTAAAATAAGGTTATCTATAAGCGAATAATAAAAAATGAAATCATATTGAAAAATAGGTTAGTCGAAAAATAGGTTAAAGAATTCGGGTTGCAGATATGTGTGAACAGTGCACGTGAGTTCAGGACCACGTGTGTCGAGCACATGCTCGGATATGGGGGAACGAGACACGTGAAGCATGCCCAGGCCATGGGATCGATCATGCACGTTTTTGGCCATGCGATGACGTCATGGCTGGGAGATGAGTTCTCAATATAGTTGGCTAGTTTTAGTGAGACAAATAGAGAGGGTCGGACAGAGTCGACAGACAGGGTCAGACAGGAGAGTCGAGTCCGGATTGAATCCCCCTTTGGAAGCGAAGGGTTAGAAGTTGAAATCATGTAGTGACTTTGAATTCCTCGATGTGAAATCATTGACCGGTCGAAGAAATAAAGGAGCATCATCATTTTCTAACGGCGTCTTGTGTTGTGTCATTCTCAACAAAGGTATTTGTGAACCATTTATATGAACTTGTTCCACTCATTTCTGACAATGAACATTGTATAAATCCATCCTTAAGTAATGTGTCTCCAATCTTCTAAGAAAGGTATCCCTCTCTATCAAGAAATAGTGGATGTCCCATCCTGTGATAAAAGAACTAATAACTCATCCCTCTCCTAAAACATTTGTTAAGAAGATATATGTTATAAGAACCACAGACTGTAAAATGTATAAATGCCTCTCTCTTCTATCTCCCTCATCAAATTGTATTATATGTCCCTGTCTCTCTCTAAAATGTACCCTGTCTCTCTCTATAATATGAACATTCAACTATATAATATAATATATGTCTCCTAAAAAGACCCCAGTATGCAACATATGTGCTTGTGTTGTACTAATGAGTCTCTTAAACGTTCTGAGATATGATTGGTTAGTGTATTTTTGTGGGGAAAATAGAAACGAACATGCACACGACTTACCTGTGAAGCGCCCACGTGTCTGCCTGTCATGCGCGTTGGACAGGAAAAAGAAAAAGCAAGATGGCGTCTGTGATATTTAACAGAAACGGTCTTGTGTAATCTCACGAGATTTACGTAGGTGAATGTAATATAAAGCAGGTCGCTCAGAGGTGTGGAGCGAGAGCTTTGGCTGTTCAGGCGCTAAAAAGGTGACGTTACAAGACAGACAGTTACTCAGTGCATTGGGACGAGTGAAGGAGGTTCCAGTTCTACAATATTTATGACTACAAATAACTTTTATGCTCGTCTAACCCGTGTTGTGATCTGTGATGGTCTAGTATTGTCTACTGCGGGTTAATATGTGCATACATATATTAACAGTGTATAGACATCTTTGTCGGTTGGAACACCAGCAAAAACACATACCTCCAATCTTTCTGCATCCTGAAATGAACTGTGCTTTTCTCCGAAAGTGAAAACGCTCAGTCATGAATTATATTTTGATATAATCATTTATTCCTTCTGTTCTTTTTCAGCGTTGGCACGCTTTGCATAAGACAACGCTTTGCTAAGTTGCCTCCTTCTGACTTCCACTGGCGCCCAGTCCAAAAAACCCTTCAGTCCGCTAACGCGTTACAAAGCGAACTGATCTCCCTCGTAACTAAAACTCTAAGTCTCAAAATCTATCTTTTCCGTTACGTCATTACTACATGTAGCCTAAAGATCCTTGCTGGGTTTTTGTCGCGTATCTTTGTTTATATTATGGTTAGTTTAAATTTCATCTATCAGTTAACATCAAGTTAATATTTTTGCTTGTGCTTGTTATGAAAACTAACATTCCTTTCTATTAAAACATTTTAACATAAATAATTTTATCTGTAAATATTTTGAATAATTGTAATAATAATCGTCGACCAGCAATTAGAACCAACCACATTAAAGCAAGGATCGAGAAAACTCAAGAAAATAAATGCAAACTCTGTTGACAAAGAGACGAAACAATAAACCATTTAATCGGTGAATGCAACAAACTAGCCTGATAACAATATAAAAATAGACACAATGACGTGGAGAAGGTAGTACACTGGGAATCATGCAGACAACTGCATCTTAGACACCCAAACAAATAGTACAAACACAAACCAATAGCAGAACTTGAAAGCAGAAGTCACAGAATCCTATGAGACATGGATATACAACCAAATAAGCCCATCCAAGCAAGAAGGCCGGATGTCATAATAGTTAACAATAAGAAAATGACCTGCCAGTGAAGATTTTGCCGTCTCTGCAGACCACAGAGTGAAGATGAAGGAGATAAAGAAGCAGGGCAAATACAGGGAGCTAACAGGAGAGCACAAAAAGAATATGGAAAATCAAGAAAACACAAATAATAGTAGTAGCACTAGGCGTAATCCAGAAAAAACTTTGAAAAGAGAATCGAAGAGATTAGAATGAGAGAGATGGTTGACAAGATACAACGCATAACAGTAATGAAAATGACAGAAATATTAAGGAAAACACTTGAATTCGGTGACCAATGCTTATAAGCTACAGACGCAAGCCAGAAACTGCTAGAGATGTAAAACACAAAGAAACGCCACATGTAATTGTTGATTAACACCGCCTCCTCCTCCTCCTCCTCCTCCTCCTCCATCATAAAAAAATGTAGAGTCGACATAAATTCGCTGAACAGGTAAGTATAACCTCTAATTTCAGGGACCAAAATGATACCAACCAAACACAGCACAGAAAAAAAAAACGAAGAAAGAAATGGACAACAAAAGAGAACAGACTCGTAATGTAATACTATTATAGAAGCTACCCTAAATATAGATATGAGGGCTATCGGAAACGAATGAAAGAACTATGGGGCTTGTCCAGTGACTACCAAACGACAAAACAAAGAATAGCGGACCAAGCAAGACTGATACTCAAGAGAGGCTTGCTCTCTAAATTAGAACTAACAGAAATACAGCGAAAAATGAATGATGAAATTGAACAAGAAGCATCACCCAATGGAACTGATTTAGAGAAACCCTACAAGTAAAAACACCAATGACAGATGACATACGAAGACTGAATTCTACAAACATGGAAACCGTGAACAATGAAACAGAACTAACAGAGAATGAAGCAGATGAAATAAATAAAATAATAAAGTTCATGAACGAGAAAAAAACAAATCTTCCATCGTTAAGGAACCAAGAGCAGAAGAAATTAAAAACGGAAACGGAGAAGGTTAATAAGCTCCTCCCACATATCCCAACAGATACAATCACAGACTTAAACAACTTAATTTACGCAGGCGCCAAAATGATAAGTATGAATTTCAAATCAGAAAAACAACCGGAGAAAAGTGGACTGACAAATCCTGGATGAGAAATGAGACTAGAAACTCAATTATACAAACATAAAAAAGAAACCAAAATGATCAACAGAAAGAAAGCAATGTGGAGAAGATGAAATATTGGAAATGTGACTGGCAGGGGTAGGATAAACAAGAAACATGAAGAACTGGACCAAAAAATAAAAGCAAAATAAGCGAGATTCAGACGATATAGATATAAATCTGAACAATGCAAACAAAACAGGACATTTGAAAATAATACCAAAACGTGAACGGAGGAAAAACAAAAGCAGAACAACCAAACCCGACAGAAACAAAACTCTACTGGAGTAAAATATGGGAAGAACGACGAGATCACAATAGAAATGCCGAATGGCTGAAAAACATGAAAGAAGAGTTAAAACAAATAGAAGAAGGAACAGTGAATAAAATCAGCAAGGAAACCCTAAAGAAAACCATAGGGAAAATGGCAAACTTGAGAACACCAGGGCACGATGGGATACATGCATACTGGTTAAAAAAATTCACACCTTACTCAGAAAGGCTAGCCCAAAACCTGAAAAGATGTATACAGGAAGCAAGTGTGCCAGATTGAATGACAAAAGGTAGAACTACACTGATACAGAAGGACACAGAGAAAGGAACCGCCCCCAGCAACTATAGGCCAATCACGTGCTTACACACTATATGGAAAATACTGACAGCACAACTAAGGGAACAAATCTACCATTCCCTGAATAATCGTGGACTCCTCCTCGAGGAATAGAAAGGATGCCAAAAAGGAAAACGAGAAACACATTATCTGCTATATATAGATCAAAAGATCCTAAAGGAGGTAAAAAGAAGGAGAAAGAATTTAGCCATGGCATGGATCGACTACAAAAAGCGTACGTCAGGATCCTCCAAGCATTGAAAAATAGAATGCTTAAAAATGTGTAAAATACCAAGCGGGATCATCAACGTAATAGAAGATACAATAAGAATATGGAGACTGGAATTGATAGCTGATTGACAACACATAACAGAAATTAACATACAAAGAAGCATCTTCCAAGGAAATTCACTATCACCATTGCTGTTCATCATAGCCATGATGCCCCTGAACAGTATTCTGAGAAAGTGCCAAGCCGGATACAAGTTCTCTAATACACAGGAAAAAATGAACCACCTGATGTATATGGACGATTTGAAACTTTTTGCAATGACCGAAAAAGAACTAGAGACACTAATTAACACTACCAGGATCTTCAGCCAGGATATCCAAATGGAATTTGGAATGGAAAAGTGAGCACTACTAGTTATAAGATAGGGAAAACTGGAAACGACAGCATGCATGGAACTACCAAACCAAACGGAGATGAGGGCACTAGGAGAACAAGACGACTTTAAATATTTGGGAATTCTGGAAGCGGACACTATCAAAGCAACAGAAATGAAAGAGAGAATTAGAACAAAATACCTAGTAGAACAAGAAAACTCCTGGAAACGAAATTATATAGCAGAAACCTAATAAAAGGTATAAATACATGGGCAGTATCACTAGTAAGATACTCTGGACCGTTTATAGGGTGGACAAAAGAAGAACTGAGAGAGCTCGATCAGAAGACCAGGAAACTCATGACCATGCACAATGCACTACACCCAAAGAATGATATTGACAGACTCTATGTGAAAAGGAAAGACGGCAGGAGAGGACTGGTCTTCATAGAAGACTGTGTGAATGACACAAAAAAAGAACTAGAAAAATACATAATGCAAAACACTGAAAGGATAATTATGGCAACGAGAGACACTGAAAAAATAAAAAAGAAAACAGAGAGACAAATAACAAAACAAGAAAAGAAACACTGGAAGAGAAACAACTATACGGAAAATTCATAAGAATGACAAAAGATTAGAATAATTAAAACACTTGGACATGGATGCGAAAAGGACATGTAAACCGAGAAACTGAATCCCTAATGACTGCAGCACAAGATAACTCGATAAGAACCAGCCATATCAAAGCAAAGATCGATAAAACACAAGAAAACAGCAAATGCAGACTCTGTGGTCGAAGAGACGAAACAATAAACCATATAGTAAGTGAATGCAGCAAACTAGCCTAAAGGGAATACAAAAACGGGTACAACCAAGTGGGATGGGCAGTACACTGGGAATTATGCAAACAACTGCATTTTGAACGTACAGGCAAATGGTACAAGCCTAAGCCCGCAACAGTACTTGAAAACGAGAACCACAAAATCCTATGGGACATAGACTAGGAACAATTCCGAAACTTTAAAAAAAGAATGGGAGAAATTAGAATCAGAGGAATGGCTGCAAAAATAAAACGACTAACGATAATGAAAACGGCTGAAATATTAAGGAAAACCCTTGAATTTGGAGAATAATGCACATGAACCACATGCGTGAGCCAGACGAACTGTTGTAGCGGCAAAACAGGAAGAAGCGTTACAGGGGATGAAGGACACTGAAGCTGCATATCAACAAGTTCTACATCCCATCACGCATCCCCTCCCATTGCCCCATCACCGTCCCCCCTCCCAAAAAAGGGTGAAACCAAGAAAGGCCAAGGAGAATGGGAAGACTGAGGAGAGAGCGCTGACCAGACCTTTGCTGGACAAGCGCGAAGAGAACTGGGACCTTGAGGAGGCTTAGTGCCACTCAAATTCAAGTACAGACCAATGGCCGCTGCCAGCGAGAAATCAATGGTGACAGGCTGTTGCGATAACGCAAATTTATTTGCAAATACTATCGAAGGAGGTGAAGAGTGCTGGACGTCTGGAGAGACTTGTTGTCACTCAGCTTCCAGGAAACACCACAGGTTTGCAATCAGACCTATGATGACCTGTGTGAAAGCTCCATGTGAGCTAGTAATAATAATAAGAAGAAGAAGAAGAAGAAGAAGAAGAAGAAGAAGAAGAAGAAGAAGAACAACAACAACAACAACAACAATAAATAAATAAATGTAAATTTGTGGGGGGGGGGGATTTTCGATCTCTACCTTAACGTTGATTGAAGACAGCGTTCTGAAACGTTGTAAGTAGTTGCTCAATCGAATTTTAACTTCACTGGATTATCGGGTTATTTAAACTAACATTATAATTTAACAGGTTAAGGAATTTGAACCCATTAAATTTACGCGCAAATTAAAAATAATCACTTGAAATTATGCGCCACGCAAACATATTTTCTGATACACTGAGGCCTATAACTAAATTGCTTTGTTCGTAGGTGTGTTTCGTTGCTCTGTCTGAAGTTGGAAATATCATTTTCTGCTGGTCTGTCACACTGACGTTTGAAATAGCATTGCCGTCAATCAATCATGCTTAAGTTTAAAATAGGATTTTCGTCGGTATGTTATCGAAAGTAAAAATAAAACGTGCATTTTCGTCTGTCTGCCTGTATTGTTGGAAATTATACATGGAAAGGCGAGCCTGATTGGTTGAGGCGCTGAATGCCATGGTTTCTTTTTCAGGCCTTTGATTGGACCGCTAGAAAACTTCCTGCGCGCGCAGTTTTAAAACTCACAGACATTTTCGCTCTCTTTTGCAAAAAAAACCCTGCCAGGGTGTGGACGCCAAAAACCTATCTCCCCCAAGGGCAGGCCTCGAGGTCAACCATGCTTGGACCACCATTCCCTTTTTTTTTCCTTTAACCAAATATTTATTCCTATTATGATAGGAATTTTTAGACAAACATCGTCTTTCCTAGAAATGATGATTCAACTCCGTTAATTGGAGTTTTATTCATCGAGATACCATAAATAAATGGTATCTGTTCTCTTTTACCAGCTTCTCCGAAGAGAAGCAATTCAACACCTCAAGAAAACTACCAGACTCTCAGAGACGCGAGAAATGGGCATATTTTTTGCAATCCTTCTTAGAAGACTGAAATTCATCTCCTCAGGTAAAGCTTGCTTTATTCCATTGTCCTGTTTTCTCCGGCTAAAACCAAAATATGAAGTTTTGCATAGGTTCAAATACCCTTATTAAGTTTCATGTCTGTAGACCAAAAACTGACAAGTTTGGTAGGCAAAATTTTTTAAACAAAAATATAGACGCGCATATATATATATATATGAAAGAATTTTGTGTTTACTAAAAGTTTTTACGCTGTATAAATCCTGTAGAATATCTGTATGAATATAATTACGCGTAATAGTTAACTAAAGATTATTATCCCATAAAAAAGCGGAAAAACTAAGAGAGAATTAATTAAAATGAATGTTTAAAAAAATATGCAAATTAGCTAGTTCTTTTTCAGATGAATGCAATTCCACGACTCGAGTTCTAAAGCGTGTGAGGAAATTAATTCTCACATACTTTGTCTGTCTGTCATGAGTATGTTTAAAGCAGCGTGTTTGTCTCTCATACATAAGTTTGAAATAGCACTTTTATCGGTTTGTGGCGCCTTTCTTTGAAATAGCTTATTTAGCGGTTTGTAGCACACACGTTTAAAATTGTATTTTCGGCATTTGTTAGGGCGTAAGTTTAAAAAAATATCTAAATATTAATTTAATTGTCCGTATATCTGGTGTCACAAAAACCGTCATCATCGCAAACGTTAATTAATAAGAAATGAATTACCTCCCTTTATAGTCACTCTTTAACAGTTACAAATCACTAAAACCATTTCCTCTCCAAAAACACTTTTAAACGTAGCTATCTGTTTACGGTTTAAAATTGGCTATCTTATTTTATCATTAAAAAAAGGCATGTTAAGAGAAGAATGTAAATCTTTTTTTTTATTTAAAATTAAAACAAAAATGTGCAAGTGAATTGACATCTATTCTTTTATAATTTATATAAAAATTGTTCAGAAAAAAAAACAATCAGTTGTGTGCTGAATTTTCATCGAAAAAGATTTTTTTTTACAAGGTGGTCACCACTTATCAAGGCCCAGAAGCCACTCAGGGATAAGGGTTTTGTAAGTACACTACGTTATGTGGAGAATTAATAAAGTGTCTTCTTAAGGGGGCGGTTCATCAGGACTTTGTTTACGTTGGACTTGAAGACATCCAAGTTGTAGTCAGGTGGGAAGCAGGCAGACGGAACAGAGTTCCACAGGCGTGCAGTTCTAAGAAAGAAGCTTTGTTTATGGAATCTACGTTTTGATTTAGGCATAGATAAAGAGTGGGGAAAGTTTTTGACAGTGAATTCAGCTAGACGGGTATTTTCCGTAAAATATAAGTGAGGGTGGACCAGAGATTGGAATTCAGACGAGCACCTGCCATGGAAATAACGATAAAACAAAGATAGGCTTGCAACGTCTCTTCTGTGGGAGAGAGGTTGCAGGGAAGAGAAAAGGGCATCCCCCACGAAGTCTATTTTGTACTCTGTCAAGGCAGGATGGGCTGTTTTTAGCAGCTCCTACCCAGATATGGCAGCAGTATTTAAATTTATAAAATCAAATCTTTTTAGCTTTAAAAAGAATTTGCTAAAAGTTTTTTTTTAATTTGTCGTTATCTGTTTTATTTTATTTTTTATTCATTTTAGTTATAGCATGTTTTTAGTGTTTTAATATTTTAAATTACCGTGGAATTCCCACGGGTTCTTCTATTTTCATTAATCTGCCATGCTTAAATGTCATAGCCTTGTTTCAAATAGCATTACATTGTCGATCCGTCACGAGTAAATCGAAAACAGTATCGCCGTCGGTCTGTCATGTGTAAGTCATGTGGTGTCGTATTGTTATATAGAGGTTTCATTAAAAGAGAGTCTTAGAGAGAGTTTTTTGTTGACTTAGAGAGAGATGTATTAAGAGGGATGCTGTGAGATTGTTCGTTTATAACGATTCATATATTTTAAATGTTCATTACTTAGAAGTGTTGATATGAGAAAGCTCTTAGAGTGAAGAGATAGTGTTCAGACATTGTGTAGACAGTCTTCAGACAGTCTTAGTGTAGATATGAGATGTAGAGTTCACATTGTAGATATGAGATGTGTATGTCAAGACATTTTATAACACAGACATATAGACATATAATAACAATTCACTTTACCTTTTTGTAGAATCACAACACAAGACGACGTTTTATAAAAACGCATGATGGGGTTATTTCTTCACGACCGGCCGTGGTTTTCATCATCAAG
>NC_136500.1:39260610-39265610 GCF_053919585.1 Euprymna scolopes
TATGTCTAATTCAGAAGCGTGAATTGGCTGCAACTAAGGCTTTTAATTGATCCTTGTAAACATCCGATGGCCAGCCACTACGCTAATCATCTTCAATATATTCATCGCCGCCACGAAATGTCTTAAACAATTATTGTGCTGTACATTTAGTACTGGATCCTGGGCGAAACGCTTCGTTGGTATCGCGAGCTGCTTCTGTTACATGATAAGGGTTACATGATTAAAAAAAAATTCCAGAAGAAAATAACTTGTAAAAAAAGTATAAAATTGCTATAGAATTGCTAGTTAGCGTATAATATAAAAACTGCAAATTATAGTGTTCGAGAAAGTGGTTTTAATTGTAAAAATATGCAAAAGATTATTTCTTTATTCAATGGTGTTTCAAAAGTTGGTATTTTTCTTCTAGAGAGAAATAACAAGTAGAATAAAAGTATAGAATTCCTATAGAATTGCTCGTTTGCATAAAACTGAAAACTTTGCAATTTGCAATGTTCGTAAACGTGGTTTAAAATTCAATGAAATTGATAAGTAAATTACAAGTTAAAATACGTAATTTTGACTAGAATAAATCCACTTAGATTATACATGTGCGTATGTGTGCATGTGTGTATGTGTGCATGTGTGTATGTGTGTGTGTGCATGTAAATGTATGTTTACTTTGGTTTTATGTCGACTCTTTTTCAATCATTTAATACCGAAGTGAAATACCTATTGTCAAACGGTTGTGTACAATTAGTTGAATAAATTCACTATTTTACCCAGAGGAAGGAAAATTCATCGGTTCATACCTTTTCCCAATGGTATAAGTGAGTAATGGGACACAAAATATCTTATGTGTGAAGAGCATGGTCGGATAGTAACGATACTGGGATGAAATCACTACGATGTCAGGAAATCTAGTCCGATCCTTAAAACTAAAAGAGAAAGGAAAACAAACAGGTTTTTACCCAATAACATAATCATCTAGCGGACCCGTATATCTATCTCATCACTGATGAACGCCGCCATCTTTAACGACTGTGAGACGCGATGAAGAATGGAAGTTCAGTCCAATCAAGATTTAAGGAAAATCACAGTATTGATTGCAGGAAGATAAAAATCGATTCAGTCAGTCACTGCACTTTGAAATGAAATGAAATAATCAAACACGATTTCTGCTTGAAAAACTTCATAATCGAACTTAGATTGATTTGTATTGCTTTCTATAGTTGCGATCTTTGCTTCCTTTGAAGTTTCGCAATATAATCAATTAGAAACAATGGACAATCAGGAAATCGATCGATCTTTTTAATTAGTTTATCTATATCATACCAAATTAACTGATTGCAAATCGTTTTAAGGTGTTCCTCTTCCAAGGCTGTATCTGTAAACGGCAACGTTGTATTGGCTAAAAAAAATAAAGCACTGATAATGAACACTTAGAGTAGCCATTCCCAACATTTCCTCCATTATTGACCTCTCAGTTTTATTTATTTTTCCAGTCACCCTTGATTCACATACACAAAATTCATAGCCATCATAAAGTGACCATTAGAAAAGATCAAAAAGAGGCTTTTATTGTTTAGGTTTTATATAAAAATATTATTACAATACACAACACAATAACGAAGTTAAAGTCATATTGCACATATGAATCCAGCTGTGCGCGTTTCTTAGACATGACACAATCTGAAAAAAAAAATATTTTTAAATTATCAGCTACTTCAATTATTTATACCCGATTATATAATTTTTTACCCTCTAGGGGTCAGTTTTCCCCTGGTTAAAAACATCTGGCTTAGAGGATGGAAAGAAAATAGTCGAGACCAAGGTTACTATAGAAAATTATTATCTCCCCTTGTTATCCTAAAAACAGAGGGCAAAGCTTAAGGTACGAACTTTCAAAGAAGCGTTAACAGCACAACTAAGTTGGAAACTGAGAAAAGCAGATGGTACTGTTAACTACTGAACGTTTTGTTGTTTCCATGAAAATGCTGCCCTGAACCAATCAATAAGCAGATAAGTGCTTTATATACAATTTATAACTTGACCAACATCTGTCTATCCCGTTCCACTTTGGAACAAAACTGATAAACCAATTTCTTTAGTAGGATTATTCTTATTTTCCACTGTTCTTGCCAACCAGTTAATGTGAGCATAACTTATTTGGCACTGCAATTCTTTGTTTGTGTTTCGATTTACCTCAAATAGATCTTCAAATGCTGAAGGATATATCTATATAATTATAGCATTCAAATGACCTTATAACGGGTGTTGTAACCCAACATCAGGTTTACGACTTCCGGTTGCGCATGCGTACATAAATATAAACCCATAACGTAATACGGAAATGAACGATGTAAAAAAAGCAGAAAGTATTAACAGTTGTTTATTTAAATAATTTAAACGCGAAAAAAAATATTGGGACACTGAAAAGGTACATAGTAACACAATACGTTTTATAGTCGCGCTGATTATTTATTTATAACGCAAATTAAAAAAAAAACATATTTACGAATAAATAATCAACGCGACAAAACGTATTGTTTTACTGTGTCCTTTTTTTAAAATTTATTCTCCATTTTTAATACACCTTTCTTAAAAACATTCATACATTTTCTTCTACATTGCCAACATAAATAAATAACCCCGAAAATATGTTTTTTTAATTTGCGTTACAAATAAATAATCAGCGCAACAATAAAACGTATTGTTTTACTGTGTACGTTTCCAGCGTCCCAAATGTTTTTTGTTTGTTTTTTTTTTCGCGTTTAAAGATATATCAAAATTTGAATTTAACTTAAAGTATTATGGTATCTGTTCAGTGCACATTTAGCGGTATCAGAATTTTTGTAGGAATTTTTGACACCCCTAACACGAAACTGCGAATACAATATAAAAATCTCGGAATTTCTCCGTTAAAAGTGGGTTATTTATTTTCTTTATGGATTATACTTCCAAAATAAACTATTGCAGTTGTTTTAAAAGTAATAGAAATATTTTTTTTTAAAAAACAGTAATGAATTTTCCGAACTCAATATTTTTCAATCTTTAAACTTTAAAAATCTATCAAAATTTTTCTATTGATTCTATTTTTACGATATTTTCAGGGTCAGTGTGAAATTTTATGTTCTTTCCAATAAATCGAATATAATATTTTAGACAAACGTTTTTTTTTTTAAATTCACGACCCCCCCCCATCCCAATTTTTAAGTGTCTATTAAAAAGTAAATACTTAATTTAGCACCTGGAAAGTAAATAATTAATTTACTCACAAATTGAAGAGAAAAGGTCAATACATAATATATTCAAATTTAAAAAAAAAGACATCGTGTTCTTTTAGAATTTTACCTGTAAAGTTTGAAGTTTAAAACCTTTTTTTTAAACCACGTTATTTGTTTTTTCTTTTTTCTTTTTTTTTTAATGGAACCTTGGTCCTTGCTCCTTTAATTGAAAAAAAAATTAGGGCTTGAATTACATTTTTCGAGGAGTTATAAGCTTGGAAAGACAGGGGGTCGAATAATTCACGCCTCCCATTTTGTAAATGTCTAATAATAATTAATTTAGACTCGCTTAAGTACATAATTATTTACTCACAAATTGAAGAGAAAAGGTCAATACATAATATATTCAAATTTAAAACAAAAAGAACATATTGTTCTCGTAGAATTTTACCTGTAAAGTCCGAAGTTTAAAACCTTTTTTTAAAAAAAAACACGTTTTTTTTTGTTTTTTTTAATGAAATCTTGGTCCTTGCTCCTTTAATTGAAAAAAAATTAGGGCTTGAATTGCATTTTTCGAGGAGTTATAAGCTTGGAAAGATGGGGTGGAATTATTCGCTATTTTCACAAAATTTCTGACACCGCTAGTGCACATTTACCTATAAGTATGGTAAACCACTTATAATTCAATGGTTGTAAGGTTGTTGTTTTTTCAAAAATAAACAATTATAAACAGAACTACTCATAGAAATCTATATTTTTTCCATTTTAATATACTTTCATAGAAATGTTTCTGTTAGGCTCGTACATTAATTCCATAGTTAATATAAAATACTGACCCGAGTCACGGATAGTCTAGTATTCTTGTTTGTTTGTTCAAAACATACGTTATATATAACGTCATAGAAGATTATCTTCTATTACAATAACGTGATATTGGCCAAGATCAAAGTGTAGTATCTGTTCTTCAGATGCTGCACTTCCATTTCTTGTCCTCTTTCAGTGGAGGAACAGTCCTTCACGACTGAGACAATTTTTTTATTTTTGTACCTTTTCTCCACGTTAAAAAAACGACCCTGGTGTCTAACTCTGTCCCGTCGGGGAGGCATTGTAAATAGGTACAATAACGTGATATTTCTGTCTGTTCGCTTGTTCACAATATACGTCATATATGACGTCATAGCAAATGACATCGATATGACGTAAATTGTTTAGACTTGGCTACGCCGGGTTTATAAAGCTAGTATAGAGAGAGAGAAAGAAAAAGGTGTGTGTGTGTGTGTGTGTGTGTGTGTGTGTGTGTGTGTATCATTAACGCAAACCACTTGCTCGTACTTGCTTGAACGTAATTACTTTATCAGGACGAAAGTGGGAATCTTTCAGAATGCTGAACACACGAATGGATGTATAATTGCAAAGTTACTTCCAGAGGCTATAGGTCAGCAAGTCAATCTAGATAAATGCGAAGCATTTATTTATATCCATCAGATCAAGTCATTTGTTAGTCGAATCTGCAATACTTAAATGAATCATCTTTTTTAGATATATATAATAACAATTTTCTTTCGAAACCATGTGGGTAGCATTCCAAGTCTATAAGCAGAACAGGATTAAATCATAGAACTTATACTACAAAGTCAGTGTATATGAGTTTCTGCAGAAAGCCTGCCATGAATAAAAAAAAAAAAGAACTACATCTATATATACATATATACTATATATAATTATCTACATACAGTAGTATCTCGCTGTATCACAGCTCATCAGTACGACTAAACAGACAACTACTTCAAGCCAGAA
>NC_136500.1:39270610-39303110 GCF_053919585.1 Euprymna scolopes
ATCGCTTCTTTTGCAGATTTTGACCCGCGCACTGAAATATTAACGTTATTATTTCGAAATTATTATTTAACATGGGAAGAGTGAGGTTTAAAATAACTTAAACGTAATACAGAAATGAACGGTGTAAAAAAAAGCAGACAGTATTAACAATTGTTTATTTGGATAATTTAAACGCGAAAAAAAAACAATTGGGACTCTGAAATATTAACGTTATTATTTCGAAATTATTATTTAACATGGGAAGAGTGAGGTTTAAAATAACTTAAACGTAATACAGAAATGAACGATGTAAAAAAAAGCAGATATATCAAAATTTGAATTTAACTATAATAAGTATTATGGTATCTGTTCAGTGCACATTTACCTATAAGTATGGCCAACCACTTATAATTCAGTAACTGTAATTTTTTTTTTTTAAATAATCAATTATAATAAACAGAACGACTCATAGAAATCTATCTATATTCTTTTTCATTTTAATATACTTTCATAGAAATGTTTCTGATATGTCAAAAAGAAAAACTATTTTCTTTACGTCACAAGTGTCACGCTCATACATGAATTCCATAGCTAATATAACATACTGACCCAACGGGTCACGGGTAGTCTAGTACGAACTACGCATGACATTTTAGAACCTTACTGCTTTTCTCAAATGCAATATCATTTATAGTGGGTTGAAAGGTCTTAATATACGACGCTTCAAGAATTTTTAATTTTTTTAATATTATTCTCATGTATAATTTTTATGTTATCAACGAGGACATTTCTAACGTTGGAGGGAGGGGGACAGTTATGTTCTTTTTATCAGATGTTTATATATAGCACTAGTATTATTTAGATGCATGCTTATTCGCCTGGACAATGTTGTCGTTTTATGCCGAATGTATATATTATTTTCTCCCATAGAGTATTTGAATTTGTACATTACGTTGGTTTGTTCTAACGTTTTTATAGCCGTAGATGAGTTGTTTCCAACTACGAGATTTTGTGTTCTAAACTTCTTGTAGTAGATAATAAATTTAATTTTAGAATTACTGTCAAGGGCGTCAAGTATCTACGTATGATATTTGTAATTGCATTTTCTTCGATTCTGAAGTTTGGTGTCATTTGATTTTGATAAAATATATTACGGTGTTGGCTAATATTATAATCAGGGTTTTCGAGGAATTGTAGCATTCGTTTTATTTGTTCATCAACAATGTAATTAGGAAAATGATTATTTATGAGTACTTGTTTAGTGTTTTTTTATTTCAATTAGTAATGTTTCTTTGTGTATTATATCATTTTAGCGCGACTTAATAATTTTTTTATTATGGTTATTTTTGTACTTTGTAGGCACTAATTTTTTAAGTTTAGGAGGCGGGAGTTTATGCTCGTTGTTCTTTATATACATAGGTATTAAAAGTATTATTGGATGTGTCAATAAGAAACATCGCACTTTTACTTCAACACCTGATGATGATTCGAGGACGAATCAAAAGCGCTCGTGACAGCAACAACTATGGAACTTTTATTAATATTTTTGATTTTGATACAAAAAAGATTATACGGAAAATCGAAAAATTAAGAAAAAAAAAGACTCATAAAGCAAAGTGTCTCCGTTGCATTTAATAATATTTGCTTGAATGAAAAAATGATGCCTAGATATACCAATTTCAAATTATATATATATATATATATATATATATATATATATATATATATATATTATATATATATTATATATTTATTCAGTTGTATTAGGTAAAAATGTCTTACTTGTTATGTCTTTATTATTATTTTTAAATAAATAATAATAATAAAGACAACAAAATAGAGAATATACAAAATTTTTTAAAAAGCTCACGCTTAAGCAACAAGTTATAAACTAAAATAAATAAATAAATAAATAAAAATATAAACATAATCAGACCATACATAAATCCTCCCCTCCTCACATTTGCCCCGAGGCCCCACACGGCTATCCAACTTCCGCTCCATCATCTAGCATGCTTTGAATCAATCTGTTACGTCCACCACTTGAAAAGGGATTTTTTCCGACATTAATAATGGATATTGTCGCAGACATAACAAGTAAGACATTTTTACCTAATACAACTGAATATATATATATATATATATATATATATATATATATGTACTTGTTGATTTGTAAATCGCCACTTGTTCTCGTCTTCTTTTATCAACAATGACTATATTTCATTCCTCGCATTGTGATAGCCTTCTAAATCTCTTCTACATACCTATCCGACACAATGCTTCAAGCAAACTACATATCAATCATATATATAATTATATATATATATATATATATATATATATATATATATATAAAACATTCTTCACTTTGTCCTTTATGTACTGAATATCTACGTATCCCCACTTCTAAGTGACCAATTGAGACAGAACCCCCTTAAAACTCCAAATACATGCATCCTATTTTAATGAAATTTAAACCATATATGTAAGACACTAATTTAGATTGGTGTCTAAAATTTCAGTTTGTTAAGCGTTTATCAGAGGTGAAATGCGTGAATAGTGCAGTAAAAACAAAGATGAGCATAGTAAAAAAAAGATGTAGTAATAATCCTAATTCAATCCCGAACAACACCATGTCTTCTTGCTAGTAAAATGATAAAATGCAAACCTATTTATTTGAATTAACGGTGAAATTTCAATATTCTCTGCTAATATTATTTCTTCTTCTTGTTTTGTATTCTCTACAGGTGGATCGTAGCATACAACAAGTTCCTTATTACCAACACAATGGCACAAGCAACGTTGGCACCAATAACCTGGGCCTAAATATTGCATCTGGATTCACAGGTAACACGCTTGGCATTGGTGTTTAACGCCAGTGGTTCCAGCACGAAATAAACTCTCGAATAAATCAGCTCATCGAGATGGTATTTGCAAACTGTGATACCAATCAAATGTAACAAAGCGAGAACGCGTATGGCGGAGTGTGCAAATGCCGATCTGTGTGTGAAGTGACGTCACGGTCAGGAAAAAGAAAAATATTATAAAAAGAATATTGCACAGATCGGCGATCCCGTTAGAGATATGGGTGACGTAACAGCCGTAACCAGAAGTTACGCGTGGCGGGAGAATGGGGAATAACGGTCTTTTCTTAGAACTTGAAACAGCGAGTTGAAGTCTTTCATATTCTTTGTCTGCTTTTCGACTGAAGCTACAACGTGTTGGGTCCCAAGTTCGTACGTGCTAACGCGTGTGTAAACGTGTGTAAAGTTACACGGAGACGAAATAGTAAAGAATATCGGTTAAAACAAAGAAAGTAATAGAGGTTTGTTAGTATCGTGAAAAAAGTACGTTTAAGGCAACATCGGGTCATCCTGCTAGTAACAAATCAAACATGACTTGCAGCGAGATCAGTGTTTTTAACTAAAAATCACAAAAAGGGGCATTTTAAGAGGTTTTATTCTTACTTTGCTTTGAAATCCCTAGTAACACCAGGTAATCTTACTTAATTGTGGTAATTTTTAGGTTGATCTGAAGCTAAAGTTTTTCCTGAACTCATTAAATGGAAGATTGAAGTGTTCCGGATATTAAGCTGAGTGGAAGGAACTTTGGATTGAAATGTCAACTGGATGCAAAGAACGGGAATTAAGTTTGAATTTGTAAGCAGGTTAGAATAAAGGAAAGAAAGGAAGAAGTAAGACGGGATGAGATGGAGGGGAAAAGAGAACAAAATAAACCAGGGCTGATAACGTAGGATAAAAGAAAGGGACATAGAATAAAAGGAAAGCGTTGAGAAAACGATAGCGTGGTTTATACGGGGTGGAACGATGAGGTTGTCATCCTGAAGAAAACAACAATACAGCTTTATTTTAAGACTTTTATTGAAAATATCAATTCAAGTAACTTTATTGGACAGTAGAGCTGACATCTATTCAATGTAGCCACCTTCAGCTTCAATCACCGCCTCGATACGGGTCTGGAACTGGAAGCATGCCTTTTCTACAAGCACCGATAGGAGTTCGGCGAATACTCAGTGGATGGTGCCGACTAGGCTAGCTTTAATGTTGTGGGGGGTCATGTTGGTGATGTTATCGATGTATGACCAAACGAAATAGTTCAGCAGATTCAGTTCGGAGGCAGTGAAATAAGGGTAAAAAGTCGTAGCACTTCTGAAAGTACGCCTGGGTCTCTTTGAACTTGTGGGCTGACGCCGAGTCCTGTTACCACAGCCAGGGTCTGCCAGCGGCCACCTGATTGCACCACGGCATCATCATACTCTTAAGCATATCTATGTGTACTTTGATGTTAACATTCAAGCCGACTTTGAAGATGTGAGGTGGCATGGTGTGGCCCTCACTTGACACCACTCCAAAGACCATATCCGTGGCCGGAAACTTCGTTGAGCTGTGCCCTCAAACGTTGAACCGTCCAGATTTGCATTTTGAGGGTGCTAGCAATGGTCCTGTTGTTATAACTTGGGTCGGTAGAGAGCATGAGTTGTACAGCGGCACGTCTCCAATCTCGCTCGTTGAACAGTGTGTCATTTTCAGACATGATAGAAGGTTCCTATCGATTTTTGGGATTTGTACACAACTGGTCAACTAATAGATGGTATGCAACAAAAAAGAAAACCGTTTTTTCATCAAACGGAAATGGAATCAAGTCGTCTTTTCTTGTGTGGCAGTTTTATCGTTCCGCTCTGTATAGAGTAGAACATAGAAGTAAAGAAATGGAGACAGGTGAATAAAAGTGTTGAAAACAAATGTAAATTCATAAAAACCAGTATAGCACGACTTTTTTTTTAAACAGGCTTTATTTTATTGCTGGCATTGGTTTCCCCGATCCTTTCTACAGAAGTGACCACAGGAATAATTAGCAATATAAATGGGATTATAAAGCAGTGTCGATGAAGAAGAAAGAAAGAAAAAACAGGGGAAAATAGATTTTTCCACTCTTTATTCGACTCAAAACGAAATAGTTCAGCAGATTATTTTCTTAGAACCTGAAACAGCGAGTTGAAGAGATGGGTGTCACTACTTGCTGCACCAGCAATATGGTCTTTGGAGTGGTGTCAAGTGAGGGCCACACCATGTCACCTCACATATTGCCACTACTATTTTGGAACAATGTCAACAAGGACATTATGTACGTAGTTGAGCGGCGAGATGTTTGTTTACATTACATTTTAATTTCTTCACTTTAGTACAGTCAATGAAGCAGGAAATAGGGAGGGAATTCTAAAGTCTGGCAGTTAGAGGGAAGAAACTATTAGATTAAAATGCTTTCCGGTATTTAGAGACATCTACATTGAAGGGGTAAGATTTTGCTGCTTATCGGGTTTCATAAAAGACAAAGAAATTTTAAAAGAAAAAAACAAAAACAAGTAATGTAAATTTATTGACCTCATCTCCAAGAAGTTAGACACAATGTCATGTGGGATTTTTACAAGACAGCGCACTAGATGGTGTGCACTCTAGCCTACAAAAATGCCTGAGCAACCTTGTCAGCATTAACTGGTATGGAAACTTCAGTTGGGTCGCAATAAACTAATCTCTTTTTTTTTTTTAAAGAGAAAGTAAATCCTAAAAAAGTGGACCTCCTGGGACTGAATAAAAGATAAATAAAATATATTACTCCTTCGCATTTTCGCCAGGAATAAAGTGGTCTGTTACGACACTTCGTCGATCACTGAAGGAAAAATCATTCTAGGCTGAGACGATTTTTATTTTTGTCCAAATCATAAATGTCCCTTTTTCAGAGAAGCTGGGTGTTCCCCAATATTAAAAATCAACCTTGTGTCTGACTCTGCGCTGGTGCAGCAAGTAATGACACCCATCTCTTCATACTATATTCTCCCTTTCTTACTTCTGTAGTTTTGTGTCTTTCATTATCTATATTATACTAGCAAGCCGCCCGGCGTCGTCCGGTCATCAAATACGCTTAAATATGATATTTTAATTAATGCAGATTTCATCTTTATTATTATAGAGCCAATTCTATATTGATTATTATACTGCATCCAATATATAGCAGTGACCACTCGGCGTGGCCCGGTCGTAAAATACGCTTAAATATGATATTTTAATTTATGCAGATTTCATGCTTTTTTTTACATAGGCATCACCACTTATCAAGGCTGATAGGCCACTCAAGGATAAGGGTTAAAGAGTGTAGAGTAGTCAAAAGGACAATATAGTAATCGATAGTAATGGAAGTTCGGTAAATTTGTTAACTTAAGTGGAACGGCTCATCAGAAACTTGTTCACGTTGGATTTGAAGACAACCATATTATAGATATCTGGAAAGCAGGAAAACGGAAGACAATTCCACAGGCGTGCAGTTCTAAGTGCTTATTATTAAAGTTCCACAGGCGTGCGGTTTTAAGTGCTTATTATTAAAGTTCCACAGGCGTGCAGTTCTAAGTGCTTATTATTAAAGTTCCACAGGCGTGCAGTTCTAAGTGCTTATTATTAAAGAGCCAATTCTCTATTAGTTATTTTATTGTGCCCAATATATAGCGTAATTTTGTTAGTTTACCGGTAAACACCAGAAAGTATTTAAATGCTCAATTACTGTGATTTAAGTATAATAGTCGTTCATTATGATTGGTAAAAGTAGAATCTCAGAAGGAACGCTATCGAAGAGAAATAATTATTTACGGTTGAAATATTTACAGTTTTAGGAATTTAGGACAAAGAAAATGGATAAACAAAATACGTTTTGGAAAAACAGGTGATGTGGTTTGATGCTAAGTAAAGAGTGACGTCAGAAACGGAAGTAAGTTTTAGATTACACATAGAAAAAAAGAGAGTTAGATTGAACAGTCAGTAACAGTCGTGGACTAGAGACAGACGATGGCAGTCGTGGAGGCACTGGATCATTGAACATATGCAGTTTTGAAGAAGAAAACGGCGTGCCACCCCGGTACCAACAACTCGCAACCACAATAAATGTAAATATGAAACAACTTGGTTGTTTGAGTTTTTCGTTAGGGACATGACTACATTTCAGGAGGACGCCGGAACAGACGAAAGTGGTTGTAATTCGAAGTATGCCGTTCTTTGTCTAGTACAAATGTAAAAGATGTTTATCTGTCTTTCTATCTACAAACTGTTTAGTATGTCGACACGTACAGATAACCGTTATACAAGCATCAACCACGTTCTTGGCCTTCGAGCCAAGATCAAAGTGTAGCATCTGTTCCGGCAGATACTGCAAGCAAAGACCAGATGTGGGGGCAACCCCACATGCCTGACCTTTAACCAGCTCCCATTTCCCACCTCTCGAGAGCTGGTCACCTTTTCCCCTTCCCCCTCCCTTCACTCCTCACATTAAAAATCGGCCTTGTGTCTAATTTGCTCGGTGGGGGAGCAAATAAATACCATCTGTTCCGGCAGATGCTGCAAGCTATGACTAGCTATGACTAGCAAAGACCAGATGTGGGGGCAGCCCCACATGCCTGACCTTTAACCAGCTCCCATTTCCCACCTCTCGGGAGCTGGTCCCCTTTTTCCCTTCCCCCTCCCTTCACTCCTCACATTAAAAATCGGCCTTGTGCCTAATTTGCTCGGTGAGGGAGCAAATAAATACCATCTGTTCCGGCAGATGCTGCAAGCTATGACTAGCTAGGACTAGCTATGACTAGCAAAGACCAGATGTGGGGGCAACCCCACATGCCTGACCTTTAACCAGTTCCCATTTCCCACCTCTCGGGAGCTGGTCCCCTTTTTCCCTTCCCCCTCTCTTCACTCCTCACATTAAAAATTGGCCTTGTGCCTAATTTGCTCGGTGGGGGAGCAATTAAATACCATCTGTTCCGGCAGATGCTGCAAGCTATGACTAGCTAGGACTAGCTATGACTAGCAAAGACCAGATGTGGGGACAACCCCACATGCCTGACCTTTAACCAGCTCCCATTTCCCACCTCTCGGGAGCTGGTCCCCCTTTCCCTTCCCCCTCCCTTCACTCCTCACATTAAAAATTGGCCTTGTGCCTAATTTGCTCGGTGGGAGAGCAAATAAATACCATCTGTTCCGGCAGATACTGCAAGCTATGACTAGCAAAGACCAGATGTGGGGGCAACCCCACATGCTTGACTTTTAACCAGCTCCCATTTCCTACCTCTCGGGAGCTGGTCCCCTTTTTCCCTTCCCCCTCCCTTCACTCTTCACATAAAAAATCGGCCTTGTGCCTAATTTGCTCGGTGGGGGAGCAAATAAATACCATCTGTTCCGGCAGATACTGCAAGCTATGACTAGCTATGACTAGCAAAGACCAGATGTGGGGGCAACCCCACATGCCTGACCTTTAACCAGCTCCCATTTCCCACCTCTCGAGAGCTGGTCCCCTTTTCCCCTTCCCCCTCCCTTCACTCCTCACATTAAAAATCGGCCTTGTGCCTAATTTGCTCGGTGGGGGAGCAAATAAATACCATCTGTTCCGGCAGATGCTGCAAGCAAAGACTAGCCATGACTAGCAAAGACCATATGTGGGGGGTAGCCCCACATATCTGAACTTGGTCAATGTAGGGATCACCCTACAGACCACAGTTACTATCCAGCTCCCATTTTCCACCTCTCGGGAGCTGGATCCCCCTTTCCCTCCCCCCTCCCCCTCTCTCCACATTAAAAAACTGCCTTGTGCCTAATTTGCTCAGTGGGGAAGCAAATAAACAAAGACAAGATCAAAGTGTAGTATCTGTTCTACAGATGCTGCACTTCTATATTGAGGGGTGTACTCACTTTTGTGATACACTGTATATGATCGTTATGAAATAAGTTTTAATATAATACTTTAATTTATACAGATTTCGTATGTATCTCTATTGATTATTATATTGTATCCAATATATAGTAGTGGCCACCCAGCATAGCCTAGTCATAAAATACTGTCTAGTATGATATTTTAATTTATGCAGATTTTATATTTATATTTTATATTTATATTTTATATTTATTCTATGAGTTGTTATAAATTAGGGCCATGCAGACGAGACTGGTCATGTTTGAAAGTCACTGAGGCCTGCAGGTTATATTTCTAGTGTTTCCATGAAACTGCAGGTATCGCTGAACGATCAAACTAACGTATTATTGAAATATAAGATGCTAGCAGTTCAGCCCGGCTTTGCTTGGGCCCTATGTACTTTTCATAACTTTATGTGCATATATATATATTAAAAACTTTGACTCATATCCAGGTAACCTACATCTAAAATTTCAAGTGTTTAGGCCCAAAATTGGTGGAGGAGTTTGGTAGAGTCTGTAAAGGTCAACTCTTTCAACTTTGACCTCTTGGAAACCAAATCTTCGCCTAAAACTGATTAAAACGTTTGCTACATATCTGAATACCCTTTATGTAAAATTTCAAATGTTTAGACCCAAAATTGGCTTAATAGTTTGCTAGAGACCGCAAAGGTTAGATCTTTTTAACTTTGTACGCCTTGGTAGCCAAATTTTCGACCAAAAAACGATTAAACATCTTGCCCTATATCTTTATACACTTTATGTAAAGTTTCAAATGTTTAGACAAAAAATTGGCTGAGTAATTTGGTAGAGACCGCAAAGGTTAAATTTTTAAAAACTTTGACCCCAATTTTGACTCCTTAGTATTTGTTGTTTTGGGCTCAAATCAAAATAAAATGTTTGATTTATGCCCAAGTAACCTACATATAAAATTTCAAGTGTTTCGACCCAGAATTGGGGGAGGAGTTTGGTAGAGTTTTCAAAGGTCAAATCGTTGAACTTTGACTCTTTGATGGCCAAATTTTTGGCCAAAAAACAATTAAAAAGATTGTTCAAAATCTCAATAAATTTTAATTAAATAAATGTATATTTAAGTTAAAACTAATTCTAATTTTAATTCAAGTTAATAAGATTTATAAATATTGCTTAGACCTAAAAGTCATAGACCATATCCAACCCAGGTTTTAACTTCATATACATTTATTTAATTATAATTAAAAGAACATGTTATCAGATGAAGAAATTCTGAAACATACTTATTAGAGGATTAGGATATATACAACGAAAACAAAAATTATGCTTAAATAAGGAACAAGTGCGTAAAATGTGTGTTAAAACTAGATTGTCGTATGTAGAATTAAGTTAAATTTGTTAAATGTAAAAATTAAAAATATTACTTTCAATATAAATATTAATGATGTGATGATATTGATAATAATATGAATAAATATATAAATAAATAAATAAATAAAGTAAATCGAAGTAACTAATTAATTTACAATTCAACATTAGCAGATATGAAGTATAACTTAATAACTTATGATTATCGATTGAAATAATCTGTAATACTAACATTTTGTATTGGAAAAATTAGTGAATTAATTTATAATATAAATCGATTTAATTTTTTTTAAATAATATTGAATGAAAGACATTAAAACTATATTAAAAACAAAAATTAATTATTAGTTAAATATGGATGTCTATACGTTGTGAAAAATAAATAAATATAATTAAAGTTAATTTCGGAAGACTTTTTCCAAGGGACGTAACTCAGCCGCACTTTATTAAGTTAATTTAATCATGGACAATTACAATATACAAGAGTTTTCAGATTATTTTAAACTTAACAAAACGTAAGTATAATTTTTGAATTGTATGATTTTAAAAAATATAATTGTAAGGATTGATGTGTTTGATTGTAATAGCTAATAGAATTAAATTATGTATAGTTTTCAATTCTGATCAACTAGATAAATGACTGAAATGATCAATCGTTTTTTTTTAGCTTAGTTTAGTTTCGTATATACAAACAGGTATAATAGTTTATAATTTGTTGATATTATTTTCATAATTATGTATACATAACTTATAGTTAATAAATTTACTAATTATTAAATAGAACATTTTGGTAGAAGATTCACAAATTAATTAAAATTGTTAGTACGAATAGTTGGGTTTAATGACTTTGTTTGATAGAAATTCAATATGGCGTAATGGACAAATATAAAGGTAACTGCAGCTTCTCTTCCAATTTTCGGATTTTCACCATGTCAAATCACATTTCAATTCCTTTCGACGAATTGAGTGTTGCTATTTCTTCTGATGAGTTAAGGGCATAACAGATTCACTAATTGATATAATAATTAAGTGATTGATTTTGTGCTACGAAAGATACTGTCAAGAATTGTATAAATCGACTGATTTAAAGGAATAAATGATGGTCAACATCATGAATTTTGAAATATAACTTTTTGTCATTTATTCTATATATAATATATATATTGTTTTTAAAATATAATTATCCACTGACACGTGTTTCGTCGTCTACGACTCATCTGATGGTGTAATTGTTTACTTTAAGTGATGAAATGTTAAAATTTAATTTAATTTTTAGTATAACAGAGTTATCACCCTTTGAACAAAAACCCCAGATATATCAACCCGGTTTATTTAACATTCATTCTTTCATCATACTAAACACCTCCCCCCTCTAATTTCCTAATAAGTAATAATTATACAGTTCTAAAGTCTTATATCTAATATTATTCATTGATTAATTCAGTGTATATTGTAAATTAATTGATTTATACGTTGAATATAAAACGTTATTATTAAAACCATTTCAGTATAAAATATGTATTTATGAGTAAAATACGAATCCTATTTTAAGATTCGGCCTCGACATAAGCGTCTTAAAATCTCTCCATTTCTTCATTCTATGCAAAATTTATCTTTCTTTTTATAATAATATTTTGAACTCTTATTATCCTTGTACCCATTTGTGAATTATTTCACAGAATTCTGCCTTTTGGATGGCATCGAAATATCTTTCAGTAACGCGATTCCTTTAGATTTTTACTTCTGGATACGAGACTTTAACCAACTTTTCTTGGATTTTACCGTTATTGGATATTCTACTCTTCACCTGACCATCCGTTTACGTGAAATCATTTTTCTTTTTCCCCATTCCCTCTGCTTCACTATTTTTACCACATGAGCTCTATGGCTTACTTTTAGTTTTATTAAATACTTTGCAAGCAAAATCCGATTCCGCATTTTGCTAATTCCTATCCTCTGATGAGAAAGAAGGTATTTCTATCGAAACTTCACGGATTAAGGACAATCCACTTAATTTCCTTTTTGAAAATAAAATATGTTTTTAACTCTTTTTAAAGTGTTTTAACATGTTTTTTTTATTATTTGTTCGTATTTTCAGCTCTATTTCCTATTTGGTTTTATTGAGCTTTTACATCTGGTTAGGATTACTTTATAAATTATAGGTCTTTAATATTTATAATATACTTTAAGTTTGCTATTTCGGATTATCTTGATAAACTTAATTGTAATTTTTATTTCATTATATATATATATATATATATATATATATATATATATATATATATATATACAGTGATGATCATATTTATTGGCACGGTAAAATAAAAGTTAAATTTTGTCTAATAAACTCTAAAAAAGGGATTAAATTAAAGAAAATAACAAAGTATATTATGTATTTTTAACTGGCCTTTCCGATGCAGCAATCGGACTTTAGAAAAAATAAATAACAAAGGAACAACAAACATAATTGCAAAAAACCCTTGTTCAAAATTATTGGCACGGCTTTGTTTTTCTTTTAGTATCAGTATAATATCAATCAATTTCCGGTTTACGTGCTTTCTGAACTTTTTTATAGCCATATTATGCTTGTTTAACGCTAATTTAGTGAATAATTTTTTTCAGATAATTTTTAGATAGCGATTTATTTAAACTATTATAAGTGACTAAATTATAATTTTCAATCGCCATGGTTAAAACTAAGGAACACAGTGAAGACGTCAGGAAGCTTGTTGTAGCATGCCATACCAATGGGGAGGGCTATGATAAGATTTCAAAGAAGCTAAACCTTCCCAAATCCACTGTTAGAGCCATAATAAACAAGTTCAAATCGCAAGGCCACGTTATGAGTTTAGAGGGTAGAGGGAGAAAAAGGATTCTTTCCCCAAGAGATGAACGGAAAATTGTTCGACAAGTAAAACAAAACCCAAGGATCTCTGTTGGGGAGATTGTTGATGAACAGAGCACCTCTGGAGTGAATGTATCTCGACATACAGTTGGTAGAGTTTTGAAGAGAGCTGGTTTAAAAGCATGTCGTCCGAGAAAGACTCCCTTATTGAAGCCTATGCACCTGAAAGCAAGGCTAGCCTTTGCAAAACGTCATATTGATAAAGATGTTGCATTCTGGAAACGTGTTCTATGGACTGACAAAACGAAAATAGAGGTATTTGGCCATAATAAAGTGTCTTATATTTACAGAAAATCTGGCGAAGCTTTCCTGCCTAAGAACACCATACCCACAGTGAAGCACGGTGGAGGCAGTTTGATGTTTTGGGGATCCTTTGCTGCCTCTGGACCAGGGCGACTTGTTAAGGTCACAGGTAGCATGAAAAAGGAAGATTATGTTAAAATATTGGATGAAAACCTGAAAGACTCTGCTAAAGAGCTCTCACTTGGTCGTCGTTGGTGGTTCATGCAAGATAATGACCCAAAGCATTCGGCTAAACTGACTAAGAAATGGCTTGAGGACAATCATATTAATGTTTTGGAGTGGCCATCACAAAGCCCAGACCTTAATCCAATTGAAAATTTATGGAGAACATTAAAATTGAGGGGAATGCAAAGGAAGCCTAAGAATCTTATTCAATTGGAGGATTATTGTCAGGAAGAGTGGGCTAAAATTACTACTGAAGAGTGCAACAACTTGGTTATAAACTATGAAAAGCGACTGAGGAAGGTAATAAAGGCCAAAGGCTATACAATTGATTATTAAATAAATTGTGCCAATAATTTTGAACAAGGGTTTTTTGCAATTATGTTTGTTGTTCCTTTGTTATTTATTTTTTCTAAAATCCGATTGCTGCATCGGAAAGGCCAGTTAAAAATACATAATATACTTTGTTATTTTCTTTAATTTAATCCCTTTTTTTAGAATTTATTAGACAAAATTTAACTTTTATTTTACCGTGCCAATAAATATGATCATCACTGTATATATCATTAATACTGTGTGGCCATCGAATCTGTTTTTAAAGGTCATTGAAGTGCTGCTTACGTAGAATTTTTTTGTTTCCAGGTTTTCCACGGTGCATATACTAGCCTTGTATACCACCATAGCGTGAGGCAATTATTGCTTAGTGGGCATTCGATAGGTTTTTGATAGTTGCCGGTTATTCTATTATCATTATCCTTAGATGGATTGGTCTTCTTTAATATTTTATTATTGTGCTTTTTTATAATTTTCTCTAGGATTTCAGTACAACTGTAGCTATGTTTTAGAGTATTTTTATTTAATATTTCCTGTAGTGCACTGCTAAGTGGGAAGTGTTTATCCATACGATAAAGTTTCATTTTTACCATTACGTTGAAGGGGAGGGTGAACCAAATTATTTTCCTTCCCCGGTTATTACATCTAGTTGTATAATATATTTGCTATGGTATTTAATACCAGAATTTTTATGTCCGCTATTTTTTAGCGCGTTGTTATGAATATTTTTGTATCTATTGAATATTTCCTTATTGGAGGTGGTATTATTTATTCTTCGTTCGATTGATTTAAGTATATCTTTAATGATAGAGGGTTGGTGTTTGAAGTGAAAGTGGATATATGTGGGGTTTGTGTTTTGCATAGCATATGGTTTGTAGATATTGGTAACTAAATCAAAGCAGACGTCCAGAAACTTTAGTGTTGCTAGTAAATTCTACTGTTTTGCATAGCATATGGTTTGTAGATATTGGTAACTAAATCAAAGCAGACGTCCAGAAAGTTTAGTGTTGCTAGTAAATTCTACTTTGAGACTCAAATTCTTTATAACCTTATGTATTGTTCTTCTGAGTCAGTTACATTTGTTTGCTTGTGGGCGTCATCGATTTTTATGTCGTTGTCCTCAGTGATGTTATGTAGTATGAATAATCCCACTATGTTGGTGGCTTTTGCCGAGTCGAGAGAGCCCATCGCTAAATCAAAGAAGCCATTTCGGCTATTTTACGTCCATTGTTTTCCGTTGCTAATAAGTGGTGCGGCTCTCCATGATTATATCTATACTACTCTCCGGAACATATTGGAAAACTCAATAGCCTTCATGGAGAGCTCCTTCGTGATCGATGGGTAGTAATCCATGATGTCGGATTGCAGGAAGGCGCATTTTTCTTATTCGTGATGTTGGTGAACCATTTGATTGAGTCCAAGGTGTTTTTTTGTTTGTTTTTTTACATAGTGGTAACCACATATCAAGGCCCGGAAGCCACTCGGGGATAAGGGTTATTGTGTGTATAGTAATCAATGGGATAATATCGTAGTAATCGTTAGTAATGGAGATTTGATAAAGGGATGGTTTATCAGGAATTTGTTTATGTTGGACTTGAAGACATCTAGGTTGTAGTCAGGTAGGAAACAGGCAAACGGAACAGAGTTCCACAGGCGTTTACTTCTAAGAAATAAGCTTTGTTCATATAATCTTCGTTTTGATTTCGACACAGATAAAGAGTGGGGAAAATTATTGACTGGTTTCAGCTAGACGGGTGTTTTTCGTGAAAGATTGGCGAGGGGGGACCAGAGATTGGAGCTCAGACGAGCACTTGCCATAGAAATAATTATAAAACAAAAACAGGCTCGCAACGTCTCTTCTGTGGGAGAGAGGTTGCAGGGAAGAGAAAAGGGCATCCCCTACTAAGCTGCGAAGTTTATTTTGTACTTTGTCAATGCAGGATAGGCTGTTTTTAGCAGCTCCTGCCAAGATGTTGCAGCAGTACTCCATCCTTGGACGTACTTGGCTTTTATATAGATAGAGAATTGCATCAGCAGTGGGATATCTACTGGAGTGGTAGAAGGATCATACCATTTTTCCAGCGACCTTGGCAAAAGATTTGATGTACATGTTCCATTTCAGATCAGGACTAAAGTTCAATCCCAGAAGCTTGGCAAAACATGGGGCCTCTCCTAGACGAGAGCCATCCATTTCAATTGATGCCAGATGGTGATCAGAGCGTTGATGATGTAAATATAGGAGCTTGGTTTTAGATGCATTAAAAGTAACCAGCCACCGCTTCCCCCACTGTACCACGCGCTTAAGATCAGAGGAGGGAGAATCAGAGAGAACTTTGTCATTTACGGCCTTTTATGTGTTGACATAGATTGTCGTGTCATCAGCATAGATGTCAACGAATGATTTAAGTATGTGTTTTGGGAGATCGTTGATGTAGATCAGGAAGAGAGTTGGGCCAAGGATATATACTGTGGGCTTCCGACTTCTTATGAGCCTATCAGAGAGAAATCATTTAATAATTGAGAAAACATTTCCAGTTATACCGTAGCTGGAAATCTTTTGAAGTAGGCCTTTATGCCATACCTTATTGAAGGCCTTTGATATGTCAAAAGCAATTGCCCTAGAAAGGAAGCCTTTGTCGAGAGATTCACTAATCCTATGAGATATAACTGTCAGCACATCAACTGTAGATCTAGCAGAACTGAAAACATATTGCATGTCACTAAGCTTATTTCTGCTGAGGTAGTTGACTATTTCTTTATTTAATATGAATTCCAGCAACTTACTCATGACACACAGGAGAATTATTAGTCTGTACTGAGAGGGAGATGACTTATCACCTGAATTCTTAAATACAGGTCATACTGATGAGGTTTTCCAAGGTGTTGGGAAGCACTTCTCCTTAAGGCGACGCTTAAACAGTCTTGCAAGTATGGAGGAAAGTTTTGGTTGAAGCTTTTTCAACACTATAATTGGAATGCCGTCAGGGCCAGTTGCTTTACTGGAATCAAGGTTCTTGATTAGCTTGGCAACCTCACGCACAGATATGTGTATGTTGCATAGCGTATTGTCTGTTATAGGAGGAAATATGGGGAGTTGATGGCCTTCGTCGCATAGGGTAGAATTAGCTGCAAAGTTCTTGGCAAATAGTTTGGCTTTGTCTGATGCTGACAAGATGACTTCAGGTCCATTGATGATGGTTGGGATATAATGCACGCTTCTGTTCAGGATCCTGTTTGCTATTTATCAAAACTGGTGGGAACCAAGCCGCTGCTCAGCTACTTTGGATTTAACGGACTGAGCATATAGCTCTCTTGCATTTTTTATTACTCTTTTACCGTGGTTGCTGGCAGTCCTGAATGCAGCTTTAGTCTCAGTATTACGTTGGTAGGTATGGAAAACTGATTTCTGTGCACGATGGCAGCAACACATTCTGGGGAGAACCATGGCTGGCTATTAGGTTTTTGTTGGAATTTTTTGGATGGTATGAATCGGTCTATGCCTACAATTATCCATTCGGCCAGGTCTGATACTATAGAGGACACATCCTTTTTAAACATGGAATGCAGAGGTAGATCAGATATAAATGTACGGAAACTATCCCAGTCAGCCATAGAGTATCGATATACAGTACAGTCGAGAGGTACGTCTGAAGACTTATTACATTTCATTTTTATCTTAACTGATACAGTTAACTGATGTTTGTCGATTGGTTGAGTTATAATTAGCACTTCAATGACCTTAAAAAACAGATTCTATGACCACGCATGATGAATGAATAATAGAACGTATGCTACCGACACCTCACTCTAAGTTATTCGACGTAAGCAAAACACCTTTAATCGAATGGAAAATTCTCAGAAAGTCTAAAACATGTAGCTCTTTATTTATTTGCTTCCCCACTAAGCAAATTAGGCACAAGGCCATTTTTTAGTGTCGGGAGGAAAAACTAGCTCCCCCAAGGGGGCACTCTGGCAGGGTCCAAAATTAGCAATTGTCTGATATGAAGGGTTTCACCCACATTGATCAAAACTGATTACTTCCCTTTCCGCTCCTGGCCCGAAGCCCAAGAACAGCCTCTGCGCCTCTGAGCTCAGCAACCTCACCCTGCTACCTTTGTCTAGCGGAGAGAGCCTTAGTTTTAAGGACAGGGATAAATTATATACTAGCAGGGTGTCCCGACGTTGCTTGGAATTGAATGATGATCCACTGATGTTTCACATTGCCATATTTTTATTGTCATCGAAATCAGTGAAATCGTCTATTTTATAATCAAATCGATTGATTGCCTGCTCTAGTTGGGCCCCATCGCGGTGCACCAGGAGAAAGCTCACATGCCTCTCATATTGACTTAGTTCACAAAACATTGTAGTTTACATAGCACTGTCGAGAACATACTATTAATTTTATTAAAATATTTTATACATAATGACTTGAATTAAAGTTTAAAATACAAACATTCATTTTAAACGCGCCCCTGTCATATCAAAGAACCTACTGTTGATTTTATATGTCGAGCCTCTCGGCTTGTGTGGTGATAAAACATCTCAGATACACTAGTGATGTTAGGCTGTGTAAGGTGTTAACTTTGGTCAAAATCACCTGTTCCTTATTTCATCGATAAGTTCGATTATCTATTATCGATACTTATTGAAGACACGTCAATAGAAAACCTATCTACGATCGCTGCAAGACATAAAGTACAGCCGTTTTTGAGTCTATAGAAAACGAATTCACAGACACTGTCCCTTTTATACAATAGTATATATATATATATATATATATATATATATATATATATATATATAGAGAGAGAGAGAGAGAGAGAGAGAGAGAAAGAGAGAGAGAGAGACGACGACGACGACGACGACGACGACGACGACGCGATTATTATTACAATTGATGGCATCCATTTTATTCTAAAATCATGCCACTCAGCGGCGATTTAAAGGAAAATCTAAATAATAGATGGTCAAATAATTAGTAACGAATAGGCGCCAAGCAGACGTTCTGAGAATTTTGAATTCCGGTGGACCAACTTAGTGAGTGCCTTTAGTCGTTGACTGAATCTACGAAACTGGGTTATTCATCGCAATGTTAAGTTGCTGATGACGCGATTCGATCAGACGGAAGTGCCTGCAAATCGACTCACCGCATAATGTAGTAAAAACACTTCCGGTCACAAACAGACACATAAATGCTGAGGATTTCCTTCCCCGAGGAAGGAGGGAGATACGAGGTCGATAAAATGCAATTTAATTAAACATCTCTCTCTCTCTCTCTCTCTCTCTCTCTCTATATATATATATATATATATATATATATATATATATATATATATATATATATATATATATATATATATGCATACGTATACATACATATTTATACATACACACACACGCATATATATATATATATATATATATATATATATATATATATATATATATATATATATATATATATATATATATATCACTCAGCTGCTCGTTTACTCATCTTGCTAGATCAGTAAAGGTTGTGATTTCCGGGTGGTGTACATTCACACGATGCGATAAAATGATTATAAGAACCAACATCAAATAGGGAAACTCCTAAGTACTGAATACTCCCTTTATTGTTTTGAAAATAGAGAAATAAAATAATTCCTTTTGTTCTGTTCTGTAGTACAATATTCTAACGAACCCCATAGAGATTCCACGGTGACTGTATTTGTTTATAATTAGCTATTAACGATAATATTTATCTTGAAAGAATAGGCGTGTGCGAAGTTTAATAACTTCTATAAAAATTAGTGTCCTTGCCAGCTAAATATTTTTTAGACTATATTTATTAAGCGAATTTTGAACCCGTAATTTATCGAGTAGAAAAATACTAGAAGATTAATAAGTTGCTTGGATTATTGCTTGAATAACAAATAATAAAATAAAAGGATTGAAATTGTTATATTTGACGGCATTATGATGACTTGCTGAACTTTGTGTGAAATCGATTTTTTTGTGTATTGAAAACTGTTGATGTGATTGTAATATTGGTTGTAAAATTTGCCTTGGGAGGTACGTCGCTCCTTAAATCAGTTTTTCTTTCTTTTTTTTTACATAGGCGTCACCACTTATCAAGGCCGATCGGCCACTCAAGGATAAGGGTTAAAGAGTGTAGAGTAGTCAAAAGGACAATATAGTAATCGATAGTAATGGAAGTTCGGTAAATTTGTTAACTTAAGTGGAACGGCTCATCAGAAACTTGTTCACGTTGGACTTCAAGACAACCATATTGTAGACAGCTAGAAAGGAGGAAAACGAAAGACAATTCCACAGGCATGCAGTTCTAATAAAGAAGCTTTGATCATGGAATCTATGTTTAGGTTTAGGCACAGATAAAGAGTGGGGAAAATTATTGATAATGTTTTCAGCTAGTCTAGTGTTTCTTGTGAAAGTTTGGCCATGGGGGACCATAGATTGAAGCTCAGTCGAACACTTTCCATGAAAATAACGATAAAGCAGAGACAAACTCGCAACATCTCTTCTGTGAGATAGAGGTTGCAGCGAAGAGAAAAGGACATCTCCCACCAGGCCACGAAGTCTATTTTGAACCCTATCAAGGCAGGACAAGTCCTTTCTAGCAGCTCCTGCCCATATGTGGCAACAGTATTCCATCCTTGGACGTACCTGGCTCTTATATAGATAGGTAGATAGCAGTTGAGTAAAGTTTAAGTACCTAGAGAGTGATATACAAATAGTTATAAATAAATAAAAACGGATTAAAGATTGGATTATTAGATGCAGAGGTCAGCATGGATTAAGATAGAATGTTATGTTACGGTCATGATATACTTGATTATTTCGGAAGCGATTCGCATGTTTTTAATGTTTTGTTTCATGATTTTCTTCGGCTACAGATGTTTGTTGGGAAATTCGGTGTTCCCATTCGTAATGGGCCAAAAGAGGCAGGTTTTAGCTGAAACTTAGAGAAATGGATTTTCTACATGGTGAAAAAAGATGCTAACAAAAGTGGGTTTCGGTGGGTTACCCTTGGAGAACACAGACTATTCCTCTGACATGGAGTGGACGGTTATAAGTGCAAAAGGATTGCTATTAGGTTGCGAATAACTCGGGTTACGAGAAATGAGGGTTAGGGTTACGAGAAATGAGGGTTAGGGTTAGGGTTAAGGTGACGAGAAATGAGGGGTGTATAAAATAAAAGGAAAAAAGGGGGCCGGCATACATGACACGTTAGTCAGTAGATTGGATCCTAAATGGGAGTGGTCACGTAACGAGACTTTATTAAGTCTTGTGATGAGTATATATGCGAGCTGACCATAGTTTCTGTACCATACACTTTGGCGGAGATATAGGAAAAATCACACATGGTCCTTCGAAACGATAGTTTGTAAATTAGTAAGCGCATTCCACTGGAGCATGGGAGGGGGGTAAGGTAAGTTAGGGGGTGACATTTTCCGGATCTGTGCCGGGAGCTGTGGTTTTCGAAGCTTTGGAAATCCGAGTGACTCAATACGTAGAAAATATCTCGTGCGTTTAGATAGCTGACCGACCTAGGAATGTAAGTAGGGTTTTTTCGGTTTTGTTCCCCAGAATTATGGTATGATTGAGATGATAGAACGTATACGTTTAGTAACACCCAGGGAAGAGGAGAGTGAATCATCGAGAGGTCAAGGATTGATGGCTTTTCTGGTTATGGTTATAGATTTTCTTCGACTTCAATTCAAGAGCCGACGAGAAGGGAGTTTCATGTATTGAAAATATGAGTTGATTAATCTATTGGTTGTTTAAAAGAGCTGCGATTACTAGCACGGTTCGATGGATCGCTCCACATAGCAGACAAAAACAGACGGGTTCCCACTTAGGTAAAGCATGGGCGGTGATGATAATGGTTGTTAGAGTGGTCAGTGGAAATGGCTGACCAACAGAAATTAAATGGAAAAATTTTACAATATAATGGGATTTTCTTACCTTTTCTTGGCTGCGGGTGTGAAGAAATTATGAAGTGATTATGTAAAAATGTACGTAGACATTTTTTAAATATTGAGAGGGGAAGGGGTGATATATAATCTATCCCGGGTCACGGCGGCATGTTGGACATTGTGATTTTGCTGTGCAGGTTGGTTAGTGCAAAAAGAGTTCAAAGGGTTAAGTTGTTGACGTATGACAAAAGCTGTAGCTAGGGTTAGCGGTAACACCTGAAATAGATCATTTGGTTCGTGTGAAAGAAAACGTGGAAAGAAAAAAAATAGGAAAGAAAGAGAGTGAGGGAAAGAGAGGGAGTTAAGAAGAAGACATAGACACGTAAAGAGATACACATTACAACAAACAAACATTCCCCGGAATGTAACATGTCAAGCTAATTATCTTATAAGAAAATATTGAGGAATACTTAAAAATGAACAAATTAACGTACAGTTTCTGAAACCAATAACTGTTGTGATCCTGTTCAGGGGGTCACAACATTAAGGTGAAAGAGTCCTGATGTTCACTGCAAGCGGTTAAACTACGTGTGTGCTCTCTACTCGACAGCAGAAATGGCTGGCTTACATAGAGCCAGATGAATCCATACTATCATAGATATGAGGGTGTTAACTACCTCAGAACACCCCTTCTCGAAGATTTATTTCCCCGAAATATAGTTTTTCTTTCTCGGGTTGACATCCAAGGAATCTATCAGGTCCCTTTTTTTCGGAACGATGTATTTTGATACTAGTTTGAGAGAGTTCCAGGTCAAATACGTCATACAGTAGTTCCAATGCCTCTTCTTCTGGCGGAGATCACTTAACTCGTTCGAAGTACATTTTCGTATCTGGTTCAAGTGTTTCTTATGTCTGTAATATGGTCTTTCCACCATGTAGACTATACGGCCGATCCTGTTCTTGATTATTCCTTGCTCCCAGAAAGTATTATTATCTTTGAACATCTGAGGGAATATTTTCCCCCGGCATGTAATTATTCTTGGGAACATTTGTCTTTGCGGGGTTTACCTGTTTTAGCAATATTTTGTCAAAGACTGGCCGTATTTTTCTCGCGAATATCACTTCTACCGGAAACATTTAGGATGATGTATTCTTGTTAGGCGATATGCGGTATACTTGAAGAAATTACTGCAACGCTTTTTCGGATGGAGTGTCCTTTGCCTTCTTCAAATCACTTTTCATTCTGGTGGCGCCATGGTGTCCTGTGTAAATCTTCTTTTGCGTATCAGGTTGATGCATCTCCATCTTTTATGGAATAAGTTGATTTTTGGACAGTATAATTCCATCAAAGATTTCACTGTCTCGTCGTCATTCGCTTGTCTGTTTAGGTATGATGTAGTCCACGAACTTGTTCCGCAGCTCCCAATTTTTGTAATAAAAGACTATCATCTGCTTCATGACTTACAATCAATTCTGAATACGTCACCAAATCTACTCCTCTTTAGGACGATAGTGAAGTGTTTCTAATGCTGACTAGATCGCGGTTTGTGAAAGAATATTATGGTCTGACTCGTTGCTGTCTTTCTTCGCTATTACTTTAGTTAATAGTTCCAATTAATTTAGTAATTACTCTAGTAATTCCAATTTTTTTTTTTTTTGTCTGTGTCTGAATTTCCAGTATTTTTTCGCTGAATCATCTTCTTTCCTCTTCCCTTTCTCTTCTATCGGCTTCTCTTTCTTTTCTTTCTTCTTCTTTTTCCGCTTTTTTCTCTTTCTCTTCTTTCTTTTTTCTTTCTTTTTTCTCTTCTTTCTCTTTTTCTTTCTTTCCTCTTCTCTTAGTTTCTGTAATCCCAAACTCTGAGTCTACTGTAAACGTATCATTTCAACTAGTTGCTTGAAAGATCTTCCATTTTGAAAAATAAATGAACTCACAAGACAAATCTGGCTCTAAGAAGTGCTAAATAGAAAACCCGTGACTTTATGGAAAAGATATGCCAAATTGATATTCACGAAGAAAATAAAAAGTCACATACATGTGGTTTTAACAGAAACATTTTCAATTTTCCACCGAGAACAAAAGACAATTGAGAATTTATTTTAACTCTCTCTAGAAGAAAAAATACGAAGAATTTTGAGTCCTGAAGAATTTGGAATAATACGACGAATTCAAATCCCTTTTTGTACAAAAAAATCAGTCAAGTATCCACGTTGTTGTCCTGAATTCTCGTAATGGAGTGAATGCGGTTTCGATCCTTCGTAAAGTTGATATACTGGGGAGCGTTGTTTTTTTTGGGGGGGGTCATTGTTTTACTGAGAAAACAAAATCGTGCAGACTACTAACAAAGAAATTTTTAGATTACTGTAATATTTTTTTTCAAATATATACTGTAAAACGAAAATGGTTTCTTGCAAAGACGAAAAATTAAGCGAAAGTCGGTCAGCTCGCAAGAACGGTAGTTTCTTTTTTTTTCTTTTCTTTTTTTTTTTGTTTGTTTATGTATTTGTTATAAGGGACGTAACTACGTATCGAACCGGATACGAAACAGGATATAAAAGAGCTACTATTTTAAGGTGGGGGCGTCTTGTCTTGTTTTGCAGATCGCGTTGGACACTCTACAAGTGTACTCCGGTTTACCAAGCTTCCCAAGGACGAGCGTTTAGCTCTCACACGCTAAGTTCCTTTTCTTTACCTTCATCTAACTTTATCTAACTTCAAAAGCAAGTAGCCATTTTGCATTTGTATTATTGCGAAGTACTAATAAACCTTCTTTGGTTACGCATCCCACTCGGCGTATTTTGTCATATTATTATATATCGTTGAAACCGGATATAACAGTATTAAAACCAAAAATGTTCACATTCAACGAACAGTCCAAAAATAAAGGCTTTTGGATAAAGAAAACAAATTCTCGGGGAATAAAAATGTCTTATTTCAAATTTGAACACTTTGCATGATTTGCACAAACCAAAAGTTAGAAATAAATTAGGTCAATTCTTTAGCAGTAGACAGCGTTGTAAATTTTTTCTACTCACGGCTTTTCGAAAAATAAACTTTTCCGGGGTGAGATCGTTTTTCGTTTGTGGAACCAATCTTTACTTTCTCAAAGAAGGTAGAAAAATACAAGTTTGTTGAACAGAAGGTAGTCGTTTATCCAAAGGAGATTCTTGTGGGTCCTTTTCTGAAGCCATACGTCGCCGCCCATGTTGTGGTCCTGTTTAGGGGTCACAATATTAAAGTGAGAGTCCTGATCTCTTTAAACTACGCGTGTGCTACCTGCATATTCATATATGATTTCTGTAAAGTACAGAAAGCACCGTCTGGACTTTGTCAGATGCAATGAAGATCATAACTCTTCATATTGGTTGAAATCGTTTTTTAGCAACGAAAGCAAGTTCAATAGGCTAGATAGTGATGGTAGACAGTACGTTCGTCGAAAGAAGGGCGAAGAATTTAATCGTAGGTGCAGTTTCCACACTGCAAGATGGTGGAGGTTCAGTTTTGGTGTGAAGCGTTATTAGTGTCAATGGTTCAATGCCTATAGTTCCCTTGCAAGGTCGAATTAATTAGACCAAGTACATTAATATGTTGACTGAGCATTCTCTACACAACGTTGGTCGAAATTTGTATGATAATCCCATCTGTAAGCAGGATAATGCTCCCATTCACACAGCTAGCAATGTGAAGAGGTTCCTTGAAGAGCATGATATTCCGTGTTTGGATTAAACTGCACAATCTCAAAACCTCAATCTTATCGAAAACGTACGGCATTACATTACGCAACAGCTTCGCAATAGTAAAATTTCAAATCTGGAAGAAATTTGGACAAGATTAAAGAGAAGTGGGATGCCGTTTAACGGAAGTATTGCCGCAGACTTATTCACGGTATGCCCAAAAGATTGCAGGCTGTAAAATTGCAGAATGGTTATGCTACTAAATATGAACTAGTTTATTGTGTTCTTGTTGTATTTGTGTTGCATTAATGTTCTAAAGTTACATTTAAATAGCAATTTTCCGTTGTGCGGAATTTCTTTTTGCCTTCTCGATTTGAAGTTAATTTTTTAAATTGACGTGAACACTAGGATACTTTAATTAAAAGTCATACATGAACAGGTAAAATTATAGAGGAATAAAAGACGAATCAGATGAGGTATAAGTTGTTTTAACAGTTACGTTCAATTTAGCTTAAATTTGCGGTTTTTGTTAAAATGTCAAGTGAGGACTTTCTTTTTGGTGCCACTGTATATATATTAGGAAGACTCGACGTTGGCCGAGATTGAATGAAAATAAATTAATGTTTTACACTTCAAATATTTTTAGTGTCATCCAAATCTATTGATTGTCTTTTTTTTTTTACATGGGGGTCACCACTTATCAAGGTCCGAAGGCCACTCAGGGATAAGGGTTATTGCGTGTACAGTAATCAATAAGATAGTATTGTAGTAATCATTAGTATTGGGGGTTTTGATAGAGTGTCTTACTTAAGGGGGCGGTTTGTCAGGAGTTTGTTTACGTTGGACTTGAAGACGTCCAAGTTGTAGTCAGGTGGGAAACAGGCAAGCGGCAGAGAGTTCCACTGGCGTGCAGTTCTAAGAAAGCGGGACCTTAACCAGGATACACAGGAAGGAAGCTTCACATGCCTCCCCAGCATGACTTAGAAGTAAAAAGGTAGAACAAATTACACCTTTTTCCATTTGCGAAGATGTACTCATGTATGCTGATAGAATCGCAACTGTACAGGTATTACGAAGAAAAATGCTAAAGGAATTTCACACAGGTCATCCTGGCATTTCAAAGATGAAATCCCTAATTAGAGGTTACGTGTATTGGCCTGGTATTGATAAAAAGGTGGAAAACTGTGTCAAAGCGTGCAAAGGATGTCAGTTAGCAGCCCAAGATCCCCTGGTAAAAACGGCCCTGTGGCCGAAGACGGACTTGCCCTGGTCACGTCTGCATATTGATTATGCCGGACACTTAAATGTTTTTTTTTATTAATAGCCTACATTGCACTGTAGATAACTAATTAATTAAATTAGTAGCCTACATTGCACTGTAATTTAATTAGTAGCCTACATTGCACTGTAGAGAACCTATCGCTAATTTTTTCAAATTATATTTATATAATGACTTGAAAATAAACGTAAAGTATCATGATTATATTATGTTCTAAACAGAAGCATTTATTGTGAAGGCGCTTCTTTCTTATCAAAAACTTACTGTTTATTTTATACGTCGGGCCTTTCTGTTTGTGCGGCGATTAAGCTTCTCAAATGCATTTGTGATGTTTTGGTCAATCGAACTGTTCCCTCTTTAATTGAATTTTTTCGGTTATCGATTTTCAATACTTATCGGAGACATTCCGATGCAAAACCTATCTAAGAACACACATGAAGTACATTTCTGTGAAATTTCAGAAAATTGGCCTAACCATTCCGGAGTCCATATGGAACAGACTCATACACACAGATATACAGAAAGTGCCTTCTATATATGAAATATAAAATTAGGTATCAGTATGTGTTTATATATTTATACACTGCTAATCAAAAATTTAAGACCACTTAAAAATCTTTAAAAAAAAACAACTTTTTTTAAAGAATAGATTTTAAACTCTTCCGACTTAAGGTCACCAATACTACAATCTAAAAGGTTATGGAAACAAAAAGCTACATTCCAAAGATTTATTTTTAAAATTTACATTTTTATTAAATTAGGCTTTTTACACATGATCAAAATTATAAGACCAGAGACAAAAATTCTATCAAATTATACAAAAGGTGTATGAAAAGTGTATGAAAGCATTCAACAATCAAACTTAATAATGAGTTCTACCTCCACTGCTTTTGATGACTTCAAAAATTATTTGGGGCATGCTAGAAATAAGGGTTTCCATTAAGGTACGGAAGATCCTGCTCCAGTTTCTGAAGATGGCTTCACGAATTTCATTTTTTTTTTTTTTTTGTTGAATATTGTTTGCCATTTCGATAAACCTCTCTTGTCATCCATCCCCAAACATTTTCACTTGGGTTCAAGTCCGGTGAGCATGGAGGATGTCCCAAGAGATGGATTCCATTTTCTTGTAGAAAGCTCAAGGTTCGTCTTGCAGTGTGGATTGCAGCAGCATCCTGTTGGAATAACCATCCATCCCCACACAAACGATGACCCTCTATCATCAAAGATGCTTTTTGTAGCATGCTAACATAACCAGCTGCTGTCTGACGACCCTGCACCACCTGGAGCTCCATCGATCCTCTGTAAGAAAAGGCACCCTATACTATTACGGACCCTCCACCACTATGACGTGTTGAAAAAACATTTCAAGGGGCATATTTTTGTCATGCCAATATCGCTGGAAGCCATCAGGACCATCTAAATTGAATTCTTTTTAATCAGAAAATAGGGCTTTCTTCCACTTCTCAACGTCCCAGGCTTGGTATTCACGACCAAATCTTAAGCGGTCCACTTTGTGACGTGGAAGCAATCGAGGAATTTGTTTATGATTTTTATTTACCATGCCTTTTTGTTGTAAGTGTCGTCTGATGGTTATTAGACTGCAATCAGCATCTGTAACCGCCTTAATTTGACTAGAAGAAAGTTCTCTGTCATTCATAACAACCCGTCTGATTCTCCTACTCAATGCAGGAGAAAGTTGGGGGGGGGGGCTACCAAAGGATTTTGCTTTTCCATAATTCTCAGTGTTCTTTAGAAAGTTGCAAATAACAGTTTTACTGCTATCGTTCGCTGTGACAAACCTTACTTATGGAATCCTAGAATTCGAGAGTGCTCAACTTCGGTTAGTTTTCTCGTTTTAGGCATTGTAACACCTTTACACAGTGATTGCTAATCTCTAACTGAACTAAAAACATTAGAATTACTATAAATCTAACAATTTATACCCTTGGTCTTATAATTTTGATCATGTGTAAAAAGCCTAATTTAATAAAAATGCAAATTTTTAAATAACATTTTTGGAATGTACCTTTTTGTTTCCATAAGCTTTTAGATGGTAGTATTAGTAACCTTAAGTCGGAAGAGTTTAAAATCTATCCTTAAAAAAGGGATTTCTTTTTAAAGATTTTTAAGTGGTCTTAAATTTTGGATCAGCAGTGTATGTATATAAAGGATTTACTCCTAAACTAGTTAACCGCTAATTATGGATTTTGAAACACAGTCGATATACATAAGTGGTTCAAATGTAGGCTAAATTTAGTTTAATTAAATTTTATACAAGGGGAGGGGGTAAAAATAGGGAGCTTCATGAAAACTGCGATATCTCCAGGTTTTGTAAAGATATAACAATACGCATTAGGTAACAATTAATAAATATTCCCCAAATTTCAGTCTCTTTATCGTATTTTAAAGGGTAATTTATGCAGTATTAACCTTACATAACAACCTCTTATTTTAATATTAAATTATTTAGATTTTCCTTGTGTCATTGTTCCAAGATATAAATGTATATTTGCGCATGCGTAGATAAGCACTTTGAATCTACTTATGCCGGCCATTTAGCGGATATTTTTACTGGCAAAAAAACAAAACAAATAGAATTTGTTTCACAGTTTCTAATCAAGTTTCAAATTTGTAGATCCATAATTGACAGAGTAGTTAGGTAGATACTATTTCTTACACAGACAGATAGACAACAGACAAATAAGTTTACTATATATATATATATATATATATATATATATATATATATATATATATATATATATTAACTTCCCGAACCAGTGTTTCATGGTAAACAACTGATGATCCCTTAAATTAACAATAGGACTATAGTGAATTCGAGAGAGCAAGTTGGTGCATTGAATACAGGTGATTCAATGACTTACTGACTAAATAGTTTTCTAACGAATGATAAAAAATATAAAAATTAGATAAGTTTTTTTATATATAGTCTTAAAGGTTAAAAAATTTCCAAGAATATATATATATATAAATATATATATATATATATATATATATATATATTTCAAGTTCCAGGATGTTGTTTTCTTAACATTTATTTGTTTCAGCATATTAAAATGTTCAATTCTTGACAGTGCCTATTTCGTAATACAGAAACAATAATATAATTATTATGTCAATTTTTTTTTATATTTTCGACCATGACTCCTCAGAAGAATAAGAACTTATTACATTTAAAAAGAAAAGAGAAAAAAATTAGGGCATGATTACATAATTCCGAAAGTGGCAATTGTGTTTCATGATATGTACGCCATCTTTGAATCATTCACTCCTTGCCAACGTATTAATATAACGTGGTCATATTGTTTTTATCAACATTATAACTACTTTATATAATACTTAGATGTTATTTAATTTATTTTGTTTTTTGCGATACGTCTTGAATAAATTCAATTATGTATACGCCAGTGCATTTTTAGCTAAATGCGAGTTAGGAATAATTTTCCCTTTGACGAATTTTGTACCTCCAAATGGGGAGCGGCATATATATTGTTTTTAAAATATAATTATCCACTGCCGATGAAACACGTATCAGTGGATAATTATATTATATTATACTTATAAATTTATTCTTTATAAATAGTTAATATTATTATCTAAAATTATGTTATCATTTGTTAAATACTAGCATTTCAGTCCGGCGTTGCCCGGTTGTTTGGAGGTGTATGTTGAGCAAAAAAAAAAAAAAAGTGGACAATTTTTTTAAACTTTGACACCTATTATGACACCCTTAAAATTTATTGTTTTGGGCTCAAATCAAGTTATTAACTTAGATCCATGTCCAATGAACCTATATCTAAAATTTCAAGTGTTTAGACCGAAAATTGTCGGAGGAGTTTGGTAGAGTTCTCAAAGGTCAAATCGTTGAACTTTGACCCCTTAACAGCCATCGATTTTCCCAAATCTCAGTACCCTGTATATCAAATTTCAAGTCTGTAGACGAAAAATAGACAGAGTTATTGCGTAGGGAAATGTACACAGACAGACACACAGACACGTTTTTATAGATATATTAGCATAGGTGCCCAGCGATGCCCGGGTGTTTGGAGGTGTATGCTGAGCAAAAAGAAACAAAAAAACGGTCATTTTTTTTAAAATTTGATCCCTATTATGACCTCTTTAACATTTATTCTGTTGGGCTCAAATCAAGTTATTAAGTTAGATTCATGTCCAAGGAACCTATATCTAAAATTTCAAGTTTTTAGACCCAAAATTTTCGGATGAGTTTGGTAGAGTTCTCAAAGGTCAAATCGTTGAAATTTGGCCCCTTAAAGTCAAATTTCTGGCCGAAAACCGATCACATAAATTTTCTTAAATCTCAGAAACCTGTAAACCAAATTTCGAGTCTGTAGACTTAAAATTGACAGAGTTATTGCGTTGGAAAATGTACACACACACACAGACAGATAAACAGGCAGATACACACATTCACTTTTATAGATATGCTAGCATGGGTGCCCGGCATTGCCCGGGTGTTTGGAGATGTATGCTTAGCAAAAAAAAAAAAAAAAAAGTGGTCAATTTTTTTAAACTTTGACCCCTACTATGACACCCTTAAAATTTATTGTTTTGGGCTTACATCAAGTTATTAACTTAGATTCATGTCCAAGGAACCTATATCTAAAATTTTAAAAGTGTTTAGACCGAAAATTGTCGGAGGAGTTTGGTAGAGTTCTCAAAGGTCAAATCGTTGAACTTTGACCCCTTAACAGCCAAATTTTTTTGCCAAAAACCGATCACATCGATTTTCCCAAATCTCAGTACCCTGTATATCAAATTAAAATTGACAGAGTTATTGCGTAGGGAAATGTACACACACAGACGGACAGAGCGTAGGGAAATGTACACACACAGATACACACACAGACAGACAGACACTTTCACTTTTATAGATAGATAGATAGATAGATAGATAGATAGGAAAACAAATGAACACATATCTAAAGAAATGGCAGAAACACTAGAGGATTACCTCCGATCTGTAGTGGAATGGGGACATAAATGTTTGGTCACATTCAATGCTGCCACGACTAAACTCGTTTCCTTCAATAATTACAAGAAACCTTCTCTACCACTAATAGCAATAGCCAATGACTCTTTATCTGAAAGTACATCCTTTAAACTCCTCGGCATAACGCTCGCAGGAAACATGAGTTGGAACAATTACATGACGAGTATCGCCAGGACCGCTGCAAAGAAGGAAATTTCTCTCTACCGTGCTAGAAAGATACTAACGGCTGAAAGTATCCTATACTTCTATAAGGCCACCATTCGACCATGTATGGAGTATTGTTGTCATATTTGGGTTGGTGCATCTGCCACTAGTCTCTCACTCCGAGACAAGGTTCAAAAGAGAGTCGCCAATCTGATAGGTCCTGAACTGTCAACTAAACTTCAGCCCCTGTCCCATCGACGAAATGTTGCATACCTCGGCCTTTTCTATAAGTACTTTAATGGTGAATGCTCTGGCGAACTGCAAGCACTTGTGCCCCCTCAACGCAAATACCCCCGACAAACCCGACAAGCAGCTAAACCCCACCCCTTCACAGTAGAGATCCCTATATGTAAGAGAGCCTTCTACTCCAGTAGTTTTTTCCCCAGGACAGTTAAACTTTGGAATTCTCTTCCGGGTCCCTGCTTCCTCAACTTTACTGACATGCAGAAGTTTAAGTGCAACGTGAACCGACATCTTGTTGCCCAACTCCCTACACAGTACCTCTGATGCTTATGTCCCTGATAATAGCTCCCTACAACAAAGTTGCAATGGGCCTTGTTTGGGGTGAAAATGTAATTAAAAAAATATCTACTGTTCATAAGGTTATGTGCATATGTATACATT
>NC_136500.1:39313110-39318110 GCF_053919585.1 Euprymna scolopes
TGTATATATATATATATATACATATATATGTATATATATATATATATATATATATATATATATATATATATATATATATTAGTAATTTATAAAATATATATGGCGATTAAGCTACACTGAATATTCGGCGTTTCATCCACTATAGGATTCGTCAGGCTTATGCGCGAATTCTGTGGTTGTTTCTCGTTTTTATATATGTTGAGGATTTTAGTTAGCCAATCAGCTTTCTAGTATCCACCGCGCCCCTTCCTATCAGCCAATGGCATGCATTTTATCGAACAAAGGATCTGTTTTAGAACTAGGTTAGTGGTTTAAGGCAGACGATTTTCCTCATTTCTGCTCTTTTTTTATATGAAATAAAATGGAGGTGGAAGGACCTGGATACTCAACGTTTCGCCCGATTTATGCGGGCTTCTTCAAGAGGGATAGTCATTGACGAGAGAGTCGGAGGATTGGGGCTATATATAATGATGGGGGAGAGCAGCGTGTTTTCCTTATGTAAATTAGATGTCATATATGCATGTATATACATTTTATGAGAGAAGAACTAATTAGAGTAAACTAGTGTAGAGATTAAAAATTGTGTTTGGAAATATAGCGGTGATAGATTAAATAAATAAAATGACACGAGATTACGATAGAATCTTTTTTTTTTTTAAATTAGAAATAATTGAATTGGGATAAAATAGCGCAGTAACTTAAAAGATGGTGTCTAAAAATAAGAATAGGAGGTGATAAAATGGAGTCTAAAAATAGATAATGATAAAATACAGTAAATAAAATTTTTATATATATATATAAATATACATATGTGTACACACATACATGCACACATACATACATACATATATATATATATATATATATATATATATATATATATATATATATAAGTGAATTTAGTTTACAAACTTAGTAGTTTTTTATTTTGGCTCTGTCTAAACATTGAGCACTCTTTTGGTGGACACACTTATATATTTTATTTTGAACAAACAAATAATTACTACCATATATATGTGTGTGTGTGTGGGTGGGTGGGTGGGTGTGTGTGTGGTCGTTTATGTATATTAACTATTTTTAGGGCTGTTTCGTAGATATCGGTAGACCTGTTAAATGCATTTTCATCGCTGAGTTATTACTGAGTCTACTTACGATCGAGTTGGGAATGTGTTTTATAATTGATGGTGGGTGGTTGGACTTAGGGTTTACGTAAATTGGAGTAGCGTTATCTTTTAAGTATGGTTCATATGTGTTTTTATCTAAGTTTAACGTGACGTCCAGGAAGTTTGTTATTTTTATGTTAGCTGATACGTCTGCTTTTATGCCTAATTTTTTTCATTTCCTTGTGTATGATTTTCTTAAAGTTTTCTCCCTTGACTTTGTTGGAGTTTTTTATTATAGCTAGTCCGTCAGCTCTGTATATACCGATATCCGTAGTATCGAAAAATAGTAGATACAAAAATATCGATATCAAATATAAGCAACAAAACACCAACAACTATAATAAAATCAAAAATAGAAGAAAAAGAACTATAATTTGGTATACGGCCCCATACAATCAAATGTTAAAAACAAAACTTGGTAAGAAATTTCTAGACCTTATTGACAAACACTTTCCTGCAACTAACCCCTTACACAAAATCTTCAATAAAAATATCTTGAAGTTATCTTACAGTTGTTGCAAAAATTTAGAGATGATAATTAAAGCACATAATAACAAAATACTAAATAAAAACAATGTAAACAACAACAAAATAAACAATAAAAAAGTAGACACCATGACAAAATAAAAACAACACTAGCAGAAATAATAATAATAATAATAATAATAATAATAATAATAATAATAATAATAATAATAATAATAGCAAACCAAGCCCGGATAAGAACAACCATACCATAAATAAAAGTAATAATAACGAACAAGATAAATGCACTGTAGACACCGCACACTTTGCCCAGTTAAAAATAAATGTCTAACAAAAAGCGTAGTTTATTAAGCAACAATATTTGCGAAAGAAAACACGAATAACAAGAAATATTACGTAGGCATGACTTCCTTAGATTTCAAAACCCGATACTATGACCACAAAAGTACATTCAAAAATTAAAAAAAAACACCGTATAAAAACAACACTAGCGAATAAATACTGGGAACTCAAAGAAAGCGGACATTCGCCGGTAGTCGAATGGAAAATAATAAGACAAGCTACCACGTGCGGACATTTAGAAGACCCATGTAAATTATGTCTCCATGAAAAATTTGCTATCCTGTACTTTAAAGAACCCTAAAATCTATTAAACTGTAGACGAGAAATAGCAAACAATTGTGTTCACAAAATAAAACTTACTTGTCTTTCATGTCACTTAGTAGGTTATTTTTGCTGAAATGGTTGACCACTTCTTTGTTTAACACAGATTCCAGTAATTTACTCATGACGCACAGGAGACTGATTAGTCTGTACTGAAAGGGAGATGACCGATCGCCTAAATTTTTAAATAGGGAAAAGACTGAAGAGGTTTTTCAGGGTGTTCAGAAGCATTTCTCCTTAAGACAACGTTTAAACAGCTTTGTAAGTATGGGCTAGTTCTGGTTGAAGCTTTTTGAGCACTATAATTGAAATGCCATCGAGGCCAGTTGTTTTACTGGAATCGAGATTTTAAATAAGCTTGGCAATATCGCGCTTATTGTGTTTTCAGATATAAGAGGAAATACGGTGGGGGAGGGGGGGTAGGCGTCCCTGATAGCATAGGATTTGACGCAAACTTCTTGGCAAAGAGTTTGGTTTTTGTCTGAGGTGGTGGCTCATGGCTCCTACCGGAGCGGTGGTTGTCACATCTTGACTGGTCGAGCGTTCAGCGGAAAAGAGGGTGAATTAAGAGAAACAGGAAGTGACGTAGCTAGGTCGCTCTTCTGAGTTAAGGGGCGATAATCGAGTTAGGCTGAGAGTGTTCAACTCCCACATACTGATGAGATTGCCTCAGGTCCATTGATGATGGTTGGAATAGAGGACACGCTTCGGTTCAGGATCTCGTTTGTTATTTGCCAAAATTCATGAGAACCAAGCCGCTGCTCAGCTACTTTGGACTTAACGAACTGAGCATTCAACTCTCTCACGTTCTGTATTACTCTTTTACAGTAGTTGCTGTCGAAGAAAATGGATGTGTAAATGCGAAGGCGATAAATAGCGGCCGGCGTGAAGTCAGAGAAAAAAAAAGTCGACAACAAAGGAAATGGACGCATGAAATTGCAAACGAGAATTGGCCGGCTGTACCCGGTGTGCGGCGGGAAGAAAGAGATACGTAGCCAAGCTAAAATAGACACGTGGCAGCAAAAGACTTTTTTTAGTGGTGCCGAAAATAACGGTAATAAAAAGGCTTTTGTTAAAAAGAAAAAAATGCCGAATCAGATATTTTATTTATTTGCTTTATTTGTTCGTGGATTTGCGACGTTACGGCTGCGCTACAACCCTTTCTTACCTTGACGCAGTATGACATTGACTTAGCAATCTAGTGGGGGTATCTCTTCTCTTTTCTGCAACTCCTTTCTCGCAAAAAAAAAAAAACATTGCTACTTTTTCTCTTTCGTATCATTATTTCCCCGAAATATGCTCGACTGAGCTCCAATCTCTGGTTTCTACCTAAAACTCGTCTCGCTACTACCACTGTAATGAGCACTATTCTTTTTTATGGAAATCGCTTCAGACAAGGCATGAAGCTACTTGATGTAAAGGAACTAAAAATACTACTTCACAACCAAAACCTTGCTAATGATAAATGCTAAATGGAATAGATTCTGACCCAGAAAACAGCAATTCTTTCCTCTTTTTCAGAAACATCGCTTATTGGAGTAAAGGACAAAATAAGGGAAACGCAAGTTACGAGGCTGTCGAAAGTAAACCAAAGAACCATTTTCTACTTTTCTTAAATTATAAACGTGGAGTTGAATTAGTAGGAAACCCATTGAGTCTCGAACAAGAAATAAATGTTTGATCATATTTTCTCCGTTCCTCTCATTTGCATCTTCAGAATTTTCCGACCCTTCATGTTTTTTCAACTGAAAAACCGATGCGTTCTTTTAATCGATTCGTTTTGAAAATATAATATTGTTGTTGTAATTTTCGATTTTCCCCCATGAACAGATTTTTTTTCCAAGAACTTCGCGTCCGTGAAACACATTACCATAGGAATAATTTCCTGCAGATTACATCATGGTCGTTTTCAAATCCAATGTAAACAAATACTTGTCGAGTTATCCAGTTAAATAATCAAATGTTTTCTACTCTATTGATACCTTTTGCATCCTCTCATATTACCGTTCAAGTCAACTGAAAATCTCAGTAACGCTTATCCTTAAGTGGCTTTTAGCCTTAGAAAGCGGTGGGTAGTTAGTGTAAAATGCCTAATCACAATTCACCTTTCCTTGTCATCATCGCAGTTTTCAAACCGCACATGTTTAATTTTAGTCTACGTTTTTTTTTGTTTTTTCTTTGTTGTTATTTTTTTTTTTTTTTTTTTTTTTTTTTGCTACATCACGGTATTTTACGAAATACGTAACATTTGGAAAAATTAATATTTTGATTATTTTAAATTAAAATATACTAAAATAAGCAATAAAATATTTAAAACAAAACAAAAATTAAAGTTCTATGTATGTATATATTAGCAGGGTGATACGACGTTGCTCGGGATTGAATGACGATTAACAAATGTTTCACGCTTCCATAGTTTTATTATTATCGAAATCCGTTAAATCGCCTATTTTTCAATCAAATCGATTGTTTGTCTACTCTTGTTGGGGACCCATCGCGGTGCATCGGAAGGAAAATTCACATGCCTCTCCGTAGTGACTTATTTCACAACACATTGTAGTCTAAATTGCATTGCATTGTAGAGGACCGACTGTTGGTTTTATAAAATTATTTGTATATATAATGGCTCGAATTTAAGTTTAAAATGCAAAAGTCAAGTACCACGGTTCAATAGTGCACAAAACAGAA
>NC_136500.1:39320610-39340610 GCF_053919585.1 Euprymna scolopes
GTATGTGCGCATCCATGCCTACGCACGCATATCCAACCTTAAAGAAAATTTGACGTAATCGAGAGCAGCGCGGGTGTCTATGCATGCAGGCGCACATATGTACATATATTTGCACGCCAGGGCAGGGATATATGTGTACATATGACCGTTTCTTTTAAGTATATATGTGTGTACGTGCGCATGTGTATGCCTGTGGCCGCGACCGCTAGCTAACCCTCTCCAAACAATTAACAACAAAATAAAAACTAAAAATAAATAAACCGAATCATAGCCCTCCCCCCACCCTCCAAACATAAACGGACACCTAACAGGTCAAGACATATTTACAAAGAAATCATCTCACTAACGAGACGCTACAAACTTTCACATTGACTCGAATTTTAAAGTAACCCACCTCCTCCCACCCCCACATGCACCCCTTCCCCTCATGTATCCCTATGGCCTCAGCAACACCAGAAATGTACTTCCCAGACCCTCCCCCACAAGTTCCTTAAACCCCAAAGCTAAAACATTATCGACATCCCAAGCGCCCCCTCCAACCTTCCCCCTTGTTCCATTCCTCTCTCTCTTCCGCCCTCCTAGCAACACCCCTGACCTCATTGATTCTTTCACTCTTTCATCCCAAAATAGCGAACATTTCTGTAAAAGTCTGAGGAAGTTACAGACGGCCAAAAAACGGCCAAGTAGCTGAAACAATATTGTAACTTAACAGAAATATACAGTCATAAAACGTATATATATGTATATATATTTATATGTATATATGTGTATATATGTATATATGTGTATATATGTATATATATGTATATGTATACATGAATATATATATATGTATATGTATATATGTATGTATATATGTATATATATATGTATGTATATATATATACGTGTATGTATATGTATGTATATGTACATATATATATGTATGTATATATATATGTATGTATATATATATGTATGTATATATATACGTGTATGTATATGTATGTATATGTACATATATATATATGTATGTATATATATGTATGTATATATATATGTATGTATATATATATGTATGTATGTATATATATGTTTGTATATGTATGTATATACATATGTATATATGTATATATAAAGCTATGTATGTATATATATATATCTGTATATATGTATATATATAGGTATGTCAAAGGGCGAATGAACTCTTTTTCTGGGTCAACGGCCAACTAGCACCGTGTATATTTGTGTGTATGTGAATGTGTATTGGGGTGGAAAGGGCTCCCGTAAGCCGTGGTGAAGGCAACCTTTCTAGGAGAAGCAAATCTCTGATTTAAAAAAACCATAAAGCGGAAGACCATTACCCGCATTAAGCTGGTCTGCAGTTTAATTTGTTGCTGGCTATCTTGCTCTTGCTTGTTGCTGGATCTCAACATTTTGAACCGAGAGAGACACTTAGCTTTCGTCACAAAGCTAAGACTCTGTAGCATCATATTTGTATAGATACTCCCTCTGGCATTTGGGTTCATGGATTTTAAATGTCTGAAGGAGTGGCACTCGTCTGACAAGAGACGTTGCAATCATCATATGTATATATATAGGTATGTATATATATATTTATATATATAGGTATTATATGTATATGTATGTATATATATAGGTATTATATGTATATGTATGTATATATATAGGTATTATATGTATATGTATGCATATATATAGGTATTATATGTATATATATATGTATATATATAGGTATTATATGTATATATATATGTATATATATAGGTATGTATATGTATATATGTATATATAGGTATGTATATGTATATATATGTATACATATAGGTATGTATATGTATATATATATATATGTATATATATAGGTATGTATATGTATATATATATGTATATATAGGTATGTATATGTATATATATATGTATATATAGGTATGTATATATATATATGTATATATAGGTACTTATATGTATGTATATGTATGTATATGTATATATTTGTATGAATATATATATGTATGTGTATATATATGTATGTGTATATATATGTATGTATGTATGTATATGTATGTATATATGTCACCCCCTTCAGCCGGTCGGTTGAGACGATCGTCGACCTCAGAACTCTTCCACTCCAATTACGGCAGCCTGAAAACGACCCGACTCTGGCGGTTTGCAGCTCACTATTTTCGTCCTTCCAGTGACCACTGCAGGTGATAATTCTTAGCCGTTTTAATGTTGCTGGTATTGGGTAGTGACAGAATTATCAGTTGATCGTCTAAATTTTATACTCCGGACCTGTCGTTGTGTACTCGCTTACCGGCGAACATCGCCAATAAGAGAGCCGTGGATTTTAGTGTGGTGAAAAAGGAAATAAAAACGATTCCACACACGAATAAACAATTAATCTGGGTTTATTCACAATAATAATGGTCTAATAATATTTCAGAGTTTGAAGGAAGTTGGCTGTAGCTATTTTAAAACGGTAGCTTGTGACTCGAGTTCAGATAAGTTTTTCGGCCATTGGAAATACGTGTTTTAAGTCAAAAGCCCTCTCTGCCCGACTTTAACACCATCTGAATTCGCCAAAATCGAATTCTCTCTTCTCCTTCTCTTCTCCCCTTTTCTCTCCTCTTCTCTCCTCTGTTTTCTTTTTACTGTGTTCGAGGAATATATACATATCCATCAATGTCCTTTAAACATCACGAGTTTGTATTTGTTTACAACAAGAAAACTTGCCTTTCATCAGCTTTCAAACCTTGTTTTCCAAAATAAACAACCGCCTGTCATTTCATCTCGAATTCTGTGTTTCAAAATAAACAGCCAGCTCACTCCAAACTCTGACCGTTACAACAATAAGTATCTCTTGACATACTTTTTCCTTTGTCTGTTCTAACCACAGAGTCATTTGATCGTCCTATTTTTCGTTCTTTTGGCTCTTTCTCTACAACGGCATATCAACCCCATAACTTGGTTACATACCTACCCCACTTAAAAGAAACAATATTGGACTCAATATTTTTTCTAACCCACTTCTTCTTTCTGTGCCTTAATACCATGGCTCTTTGTGGTTTTACAATTTATAGTAGTTCATCAATTGGATTCGTTCTTAAAGAAAAAAAACTGTCATTCATGCACATGCAAAAAGTTCTCTTTTAGAGTTTAGCGTTTTTCAAATCTGCTTTCAGTTCATACGATTGTCCATAAACCTCATTAATTTTTATATATATATATATATATATATATATATATATATATATATATATATATATACATATATGCACACACACACACACATACATACATACATACATACATACATACATACACATATGCACATTTCAATGCATGCAACTATTTAGTCAATAGTCCATTTTTCCTCGGATTTCATTCCATGGCTCTTTCTTGGTTATCCGGCTTCTTCACATATGTATCTCCAACGTTGGTAGGGTATTAGATGCGGGGTTCACTGGTAGTCTTGATTCTGTACCAGATTGATCAGGTCTGGTGTTTTTATCAGAAACCACGGTAGCGTCCCTCACTTCATGCTCATCCCTATTCATTTCAAACAACGAATGGACTTTTCCTTTTAAGCGCTCTAATTGAGGGTTACTCTCGTCCTTATCTATTTTATTAGCATCCTTTCCAGCCCTTAGGAGGCTATTGATGTAGCTAACTCTCCTTTTCCCATACACTAGAAAAGCTATTTACATTATCACGACCAAGATGATTATTGTAGGATTTAACCATTTACTTACTTTTTCCCATCGCCATTTTTCTGGTTCATTACCATCCTTCACTGCTCGTAACTCATCTAATAACTCGCTCATATCGATCTTTCCGTCCAGTTTCAAAAGAGGTGGAATTTCGCGAGCTTTTATCTTCGGAAATTCCTTAGTGATAGGTGTCCATACCTTTGACCAATTTACACGCGGTATTCTAGTTAATGACAGAAAGTCATTTCTGAGTTCAAACTTCTCTTTAAATCTGTAGGACGGCAAGATCTCTAGAGTTGGGCCAAACGCTGCGCAACTCATAGGTAGATCTATAATGGTCATAGGTGGATGAATAAGTATTTCCCCTTGTTGCCGTCCCTTACAGACTTTCGACAACTTCCGTTCACTAGTTGAGGCAACTGCCCAAACACCATCAGATAGATGTATAGCTTGGGGGGTTAGTATATCAATCGACACCTCTGCTCCACAATATTTATCGATCCCCTCCTCATTACCTTGGAATAATTGAACTACGCATAACTTGTGTCCGTTAGTTGCATAGATGGGACTTTCTACTGCACAAACTCAAGGTTTTATAATATTCCCATAGACTCTTCTTTGGATCTACTGGTAAGCGTAAAGTATGTGGCAAGTCTGCCTGAAGCATCCCAAGTATTGTTTTTAAGTCTTTGGAGGTATGATGCTCGGTGACATGTGCGCTAATGAAAGTAAATCTAATTGTGTCCTAACATGTTCCATTGCCACTGTCAATAACTGAATTGATGAGTCGAGTTGGTTTGTCATCGTCATCAGTTCCAGTATTTGCTTAGTTACAGCCTCTACCATACTTATTCTTCTAGCCATAAAAGTCAAACTTTCGTTTAGGCTGACGACTGTATGGGATAGCCAGTTTATTCTTTGTCTATGTTCTGTCAGTTCGTATCTAGTAACGTTCACTATTGATAAGCTTTCCTCTATGACATGATTTATCTTCTGTTGATTTTCCTCTAAACTGCTTATATGCCTTTCTAATACTTCTGTGTCACTCTCCGATACGGTCCCGAATAATACGTGTAGTGCTTTACCTACGAAAGGAAGTATAGATCTCTTTCTAACTCGTTTTTGGGTCCCATCTTCTGCTAGCAATCCAATATCCCTAAAATATCCTCCAATGTATCGGAGTCTTTGTTTCATCTTATCTAACCGTCCTCCTAGTGATACAAATAACGCTGTATTAGAATTTATCCCAAGTTTTGATTGATTTTTTTTGCATCTGCAGCTTTAAGTGCGCTGCTAAGTTAACTTCGTCTTCTAGTTCCATTTGAACCTTCCGATACGCTCTCAGATCAATGACGAACGTCAGGATCCACTTAGAATGAGTAATCGTTACCTCGCTGGTCTTCTTAAATACCGTACTGTGTGTGTGGCGTAACGCTACTGTCAATCCAACCATCACCGCCATCATCATTATTAGACGCCGCATCCTACAAATACACATAGTAACGTTCCTTTATTATTTGTTCCATTTTATTTTTAGTCACTCAATTCCAGTTCCATAAATAACTTAACGAAAGAATCAGTTTCATCCTCTTCGTCTTCCTTATCCTCTTCATCGCTATTTGTAACTTTCCCCGTTTTAGAGATAACATTGATAGGTCGTCTTACACTGCTTCGCAAAAGTCTAGGTCCCCTAACATCGCCTATTACCTCTGGGGGCTGTGTCGACGGAATCGCATTGCTCTCTGATTCTTCAGCCCTATTCTCATTACCAGCCTCTCTATCTCTCAGTACCGATAGTGGAATATCATCTTTAGATTCCCAACCTTCCGAATCTGGAGGCGTAGTTGTTATCTCTGGTAGCGAGTCGGTATTCTCTACCTCAAATTCTAACTCTAACTCCTGTTCATCCGCTACCTCATCAGTCCACCTATCCGTATCTTCCCAATCTCCTTCCGGATCTATCAGAGTGGCTTTCCTTACAGGTCTATCTGTCTGTATATTAGGCATTTTCCACTCCTTAATATTGGCTTCGCTATCCTTTATAGCCCCTTCTATCTCACCCCAGCTCGTCACCGCTGTTCTAGGTGGAATCTTTAAATCTTCACGAGACACAAGATCCACTTGAGTGAGCCTCGTGCTACCTAACATAATCTCTTCCTCCCCAAGGATTAACTTTGGAGGGTCGAATTTTAATACAGCTTTCCTCTGTCTAAGCCAGTCTCCTCCCAGTATCACGTCGTGGGTCATTTTTGGTGCTACATACAATGTGGTGGATGTCTCAGTCTCGCCCACCTTTATCTTTACTTCCAGCATCCAATCTAATCTAAATCTGCCCCCATCTGCCTGAAACGCGTTCACTTTAGTCGACATAAATCGGTCGGCGGGGAGTCTTAGTCTTTGCAACTCTAAAGAACTAATGACTGAGACTTCCGATCCGGTGTCTATCAACGCTCTGAACGTTCTGCCCTCTATTTCAATGTTGCAGGTGAGTTCGTCATCTTCGGACCATATTTGACATAACCTAATCCCATCTCTATCCTTATTCGAAGGATTCTTAACCTTACTTTTCCTCTTTCTACAACTGTCCCACAAATGCCCGCTCTTCCCAAACCCCTGGCATGTCTCCTTCTTCCTTAGTGGACAGCTAGTTGCTGTGTGCCCTCTTTCCTTACACTCGTCACACCGTACGAACTCTTTCGCCTTGCAACTTTGAATTAAGTGTTCTTCACTGCCGCACTTAAAACACTTAGGCCTCAGCATGCAGGCCCTCTTTGGATGTCCCGGGCGGCCACAGTTGAAACAGTGCACCCCGTTTCTGCACTGGTTACTATAGTGCCCCTCTTTTCCGCAATTGTAGCATTTTAATTTTAAAGTCCCGTCTATGCTTTTACGGACATTCTTATCTCTCCTAAGGGTCACCCGCCCTTTCGCTATTGGGGCAACCCTAACTAGTTTAAAGATTTCCTTGTTGGAATCTTCTTAGGGGACGTGAGTTTTAATTTGGGTCCGGGTGGATTCTTTCTATCCCTATTCCTACATTCATGTGGCCTGTGCCCTTCTTTCTGGCAAACAAAGCACACTAGACCCCTCTTAAAGTTGGGATGGGGTATGTGTCTCCCCTCTCCCCTTGTCCCAGCGTTCTGGATTCGAGGCTTCTTCTTCCCCACTCTGGTGAAGCTCAGGGCACTTTTCTCGGATGTGTCCTCGTCGACCGCATCCGTAGCAGACCTTCAACCAGGCTGTCTGGTTCTCCTCTAATTTTCCTAATCTCAGGAGAAGGGCTTCAGCTCTTCGAGCCTGTGCAAAGGCCTCCTCCAACGTGTTAGGCTGTGCCCTTGCCACGTCCTCACGCAACAGGGAATTGCTCAAAGCGTCCGTGAAGAACTCTGCCAGCTGGGCCTGGGTAGCCGGATCATTTCTCCGATCTTGATCTGGGTAAGCTACCTTAGCGAGAACGCTCATACGTCCCTCTAGGTGAGCGATGGATTCGCCACCCCTTTGCCTCACACCTACCAGCGCTCGAGCTGCCTCCGTTCGACTCGAGTGACTGCCGAAGTGCCGCTGGATGTCATTTTCAAACATCTTCCAGTTGGTTTGGGATTTGTATTTATCCAAATACTCTCCAATCCATTCTGAAGCAGCATCCTCGGTATAGTCGTATGCCAGTGAAATCATATCGGCATCCGACAGGTTATAGATGCGCCCTTTCTTCTCTATTGATTTGAGCCAGGGTCCCAACTCTACAGCCAAACCTGTGAACAGTGGGACTCTGGATCCCGTTACGTTAAGTTTTGGGGTTAGCCGTCCCCCTTCTTCAATCCTACGTCCTAACTCCTCTACAGACCTACCATTTTCATTGGTCATGGTAGTAGTTCTAGCGGATTACGTATTAAATAACAATAGACAAAACAAAAAAAAATATAAGCGCTCTTTGAAAAAGCCCACAAGAAGTCCAAAAACGAATACCGACAAGCAAAAGAAAGTGATAAGAACGAAAATAACGTGGTTTCCTACCTGATCGCTGAGATGTTGTTGGTTCTGCGCTGCTTTTGTTGACTCGCTTGTTGGGAGGTCCCACCTGTTGTAAACAGTAAACCTCCTGTCTTTTTTTTGTTTGGTTTTGAATCCGTCTGCCTGGTTAGCTAACACACCTTCTTCCTGATTTCGATAATCCTTGGTCAACGGCCACCAAATGTCACCCCCTTCAGCCGGTCGGTTGAGACGATCGTCGACTTCAGAACTCTTCCACTCCAATTACGGCAGCCTGAAAACGACCCGACTCTGGCGGTTTGCAGCTCACTATTTTCGTCCTTCCAGTGACCACTGCAGGTGATAATTCTTAGCCGTTTTAATGTTGCTGGTATTGGGTAGTGACAGAATTATCAGTTGATCGTCTAAATTTTATATTCCGGACCTGTCGTTGTGTACTCGCTTACCGGCGAACATCGCCGATAAGAGAGCCGTGGATTTTAGTGTGGTGAAAAAGGAAATAAAAACGATTCCACACACGAATAAACAATTAATCTGGGTTTATTCACAATAATAATGGTCTAATAATATTTCAGAGTTTGAAGGAAGTTAGCTGTAGCTATTTTAAAACGGTAGCTTGTGACTCGAGTTCAGATAAGTTTTTCGGCCATTGGAGATACGTGTTTTAAGTCAAAAGCCCTCTCTGCCCAACTTTAACACCATCTGAATTCGCCAAAATCGAATTCTCTCTTCTCCTTCTCTTCTCCCCTTTTCTCTCCTCTTCTCTCCTCTGTTTTCTTTTTACTGTGTTCGAGGAATATATACATATCCATCAATGCCCTTTAAACATCACGAGTTTGTATTTGTTTACAACAAGAAAACTTGCCTTTCATCAGCTTTCAAACCTTGTTTTCCAAAATAAACAACCGCCTGTCATTCCATCTCGAATTCTGTGTTTCAAAATAAACAGCCAGCTCACTCCAAACTCTGACCGTTACAACAATAAGTATCTCTTGACATACTTTTTCCTTTGTCTGTTCTAACCACAGAGTCATTTGATCGTCCTATTTTTTCGTTCTTTTGGCTCTTTCTCTACAACGGCATATACACCCCATAACTTGGTTACATATATATGTATGTGTATGTATATGTATGTATATATATGTATGTGTATACATATTTATGTGTATATGTATGTATATATATGTGTATGTATATGTATATTTATGTATATATATATGTATGTATATGTATATATATGTATGTATATGTATATATATGTATATATATGTATGTATACGTATATATATGTAGACATATATGTATGTATATGTATATTTATATATGTGTATGTATATGTATATATATATGTGTATGTATATATATGTATGTATATATATGTGTATGTATATATATGTAAATATATATATATGCATATATATATATATATATAACTACTTAATTTACTCACATATAATTAATATACGAATATAAGTTTATGCGTAAACTTCAAAAGTTTTTTTTTTTTCGTTTTTTTTTTTTTGCATGGGGGTCATTACTTATCAAGACGTCCAAGTTGTTTGTCAGGTGGGAGACAGGCAAGCTGCAAAGAGTTCCACTGGCGTGCAGTTCTATTAAATAAGCTTTGCTCATGCAATCTACGTTTGTATTTAGGCACAGATAAAGAGTGGGGGAAATTATTGACAGTAGTTTCAGCCAGATGGCTGTTTCTCGTGAAAGATTGGCGAGGGGGGACGAGGGATTGGAGCTCAGACGAGCACCTGCCATTGAAATAACTATAAAACAAAGACAGGCTCGCAACGTCTCTTCTGTTGGGAAGAGGTTGCAGGGAAGAGAAAAAGGCATCCCCAACTAAACCACAATGTCTATTTTGTACTCTGTCAAGGCAGGATAGGCTGTTTATAGCAGCTCCTGCCAAGATGTGGCAGCAGTACTCCATCCTTGGACGTACTTAGCTTTTATACAGATAGAGAATTGCATCAGTAGTGAGATATCTTCTGAAGCGTCCCTGGCAACAGATTTGATGTACGTGTTCCATTTCAGATCAGGAGTAAAGGTCAAACCCAGAAGCTTGTCAACATATGGAGCCTCCTCAAGACGAGAGCCATCCATTTCAATTGATGCCAGATGGTGATCAGAGCGTTGATGATGTAAAGATAGAAGCTTAGTTTTGGATGCATTAAAAGTGACCAGCCACCACTTCCCCCATTGTACCACGCGCTCAAGATCAGAGGAGAGAAAATTAGAGAGAACTTTGTCATTTATGGCCTTTGATGTGTTGCCATAGATGGTCGTGTCATCAGCATAGATGTCAACGAATGATTTAAGTATGTGTTTTGGGAGATCATTGATGCAGATCAGGAAGAGAGTTGGGCCCAGGATGGACCCCTGAGGGACTCCAGCATTAATACTTTGGGCCTCTGATTTATGCCCATCAACCACTACTCTTATGAACCTATCCGAGAGAAATGATTTAATGATTGAGAAAACATTTCCAGTAATACCGTAGCTGGAAATCTTGTGAAATAGGACCTTATGCCATACCTTATCGAAGGCCTTCGATATGTCGAGCAATTGCCCTGGAAAAGAAACCTTTGTCAAGAGATTCACTAATCCTAGCACATCTGCTGTAGATCTGGCAGAGTGGAAACCATATTGCATTTCACTAAGAAGGTTGTTTCTGTGTAGGTGGTTGACTACTTCTTTATTTAATATGGTTTCTAACAACTTACTCATGACACACAGGAGACTTATTGGTCTGTACTGAGTGGGAGATGACTTTTCACCTGAATTCTTAAATACAGGGCATACTGATGAGGTTTTCCAGTGTGTTGGAATGCACTTAACCTTAAAGCAACGCTTAAACAGTTTTGTAAGTATGGGGGCAAGTTCTGGTTGGAGCTTTTCCAGCACTATAACTTGAATGCAATCAGGGCCAGTTGCTTTACTGGAATCAAGGTTCTTGATTAGCTTGGCGACCTCATGCACAGATATTTTTATGTTACCTAGCGTGTTGTCAGTTATAGGAGAAAATACAGGGAGTTGATGGTCATTGTAGCATGGGGTAGAATTAGCTGCAAAGTTCTTGCAAATAGTCTGGCCTTGTCTGATGCTGACGAGATGACCTCAGGTCCATTGATGATAGTTGGGATAGAGCGCACGCTTCTGTTCAAGATCCTGTTTGCTATTTGCCAGAACTGGTGGAAACCAAGCCGCTGTTCAGCTCCTTTGGATTTAACAGACTGAGCATATAGCTCTCTTGCATTTTTTATTACTCTTTTACAGTGGTTGCTGGCAGTCATGAAAGCAGCTTTAGTGTTAGTACATCTATTACGTTGGTAGCTATGGAAAAAAGCGATTTCTGTGCGCGATGGCAGCAGCACATTCTGAGGAGAACCATGGCTGCCTGTTAGGTTTTTGTTGGAATTTTTTGGATGGTATGAATCGGTCTATGCCTAAAATTAACCATTCGGTCAGGTCTGATACTATAGAGGGCACATCCTTTTTAAACATGGAATGCAGAGGTAGATCGTATATGAATGTACGGATGTTATCCCAGTCAGCCATAGAGTATCGATGTACAGTACGGTGAAGAGGTACGTCTAAAGACTTATTACGTTTTATTTTTATCTTAACTGCTACAACAAAGTGGTCAGAGGATCCCAGAGGAGATAGAACGGAACATGAACACAGCTCAGGGGAAGTTGTGAGGAAAAGGTCTAGAAGGCTTGCATATTGACCGAGTGTATCGGGCACACGGGTGGGTTCATGAACAATCTGAGTGAGGTCATAGGCAGTGGCAAAATCATGACAAACCCTTCCCTCATCATCGGTTTTATTTGAGTGGGTCAGCCATTCCACATTATGGACATTGAAGTCACCGCAAATGTGAATGTTAGCCGAAGGATGAGCAGACAGAATGTGGTCAATTTTCTCAGATATGCTCTTAAAGATAGTAACCCCACTGTTGTGGGGGCGATAGAGGGCAAATATAAATGCAGTGGTGTAAGCTAGTGCAACCCGAAAGCACATATAAGGTAAATTAGTGTCTTCTCTGGAGAAATCCCTACCACATTGAAAGCCATCTTTGATGTAGGCACATATTCCATGCCCATGGCGATCTTGGGGGACAGATTTAGATGTAAAGTTGGAGTATCCTTTAATTATGAATTCGTCTAGAGAAGTGGTTGGCCCTATGCGAGTTTAACTTAGAAAGAATATGTCCGGTTTCGTCTCCTGTAATTGTGTTTAAAACTCTGGAAGGTTGGAATGTAGACCCCTGATGTTGGAGAAGGAGACCTGGTAGTAGGGGTCTACGCTGGTGGATGGGGTTCTAGGATTATTCGTGTTTCTTTTTTGGAGATTTGTAATGATTGAGGTTTTGGGGTTTGCAGAGCAGGTCGGTAGACTTGGTTGGAGCAGGACAGAGAGGGAAAATATGAGAAAAAGACAATAAATTTTTTTTCTTCCTCAATACATAGTAAGTTATAAAATATATATAGCGATCAATCGACACTGAATATTCCGCGTTTCATCCACTCTAGGCTATTCAGGCTTTTAAAGAGTCCTACAGTGGACGAAACGCGGAATATTCAGTGTAGCTTAATCGCAATATATATTTTATAACTTACTATATGTATATATGTACATATATATGTGTATATATATGTGTATATATGTGTGTATATATATATGTGTGTGTGTGTATATATATAAATTTGTGTGTATATATGTGTGTGTGTATATATGTGCATGTATATGTGTAAGTATATATGTGTATATATATATGTGTGAATGTATATATGTGTATATATACGTGTGTATGTATATGTGTGTATGTATATGTGTGTATATACATGTGTGTATATATATATGTGTATATATGTGTGTACATATACGTGTATATATGTGTATGTATATATGCGTATATATAGGTGTATATATATATATATATATATATATATATATATATAAATGTAAAGTTGGTTCGTTCTAAACAAATAAAACCATTTTTATACGTTACCAATTTATTTGAAATTTTCAGACAACCCATTTTTAGAGTCGAGGTATGTTTTTATGTTATTAAAATAAATTTACCTAATTAAAATTAAAATATTAAATAAAATAAATATATTTATTTTATCGTTTCTGCGAATCTGTTGATAAAACTGAACTTCCGGTTCGATTCATTTCACAGCCACGAATTGACGAAAAGTTTCATTTTCTGTTAACTCGATAAGTAAAAAAAAAAAAACATATTTCATTTGTTTATCTTCCAAATTTTTTAATTTACACATCTTTTCTTTATTATATAAGGCCAAAAAAAAAAAAGTTTGTTGCTTGCTTTTGAGTTTTTTTTTTTTGTTTTTCTATATAAGATTATTCATGCAGAGAGTGATCCGTGCTGAAATAATATTATTATTTAAAAAGTCATTCTTAACATGGGGAGGTAAGGATGTTTTGTACCTATTCTGTACTTTAACCTTACAATTGAATAAATAAAAAAAAACATATCGTAAAACGTTATTTAAACGTGGAAATATGATTTAAAAAATAGCGCGGATCGCTCTCTGCATTAGCACCATTTTTATTTCTTTATTAGTTGTTGTTTCACGAATTTTCGGCCAACTATTCCTCTGGCCTTCATGAAAAGAAGTCCTTTTATAAATGTTCAGTAACTTTTTCCTTTTATTATTCTTAAAGAGTAAAACTTTTCTTATTCATGAAAGGAGTTAAGCCTACGTAAATAAATAAATGTTTGTACACGTGACAGATTATCAATAAATGGTTTAGTTACTTTTTTTTAAAAATGTTAGTAAAAGTGCGAAAGGCGACGTTGTTACAACCATTACTCCCATGCTTAATTTCTATACTTATAGGTTTTTGGAATTTTTTTTCACTGGATTATTATTGATTGGACACTAATTAAACAGATTATTAAAAAAAATGTAAAAAAGAAATCATTATTTCGACATTTGAAAGTGGTGCTCACTTTTTAGTTACAACGTTCTGATAAATCAGTCACCCATTCTGTAAGCAATAAAAACGCGGTATATCAAAACCATAGAAAGTAAAAATAACGAGTCTCTACCGCATTTGTAAGTCAGAAATATATTTGTTTCTCAAAGAAAAAAAATAGAGAGAACAGGACTTTTTTTTATTGTTTTCATGAAAATAAAGTTTCGAGATTTTTAATTATTTTTTTTTTTTTACTTATTTAGTCAGTTTGTGTTTTTTTTTAAATTGTTTTTGTGAAAGGTGAGTTTTTTTTCAAAACTTTTGTTTTGTTTCTTTTTAATTTTTTTAAAGTAATATAAATTTCACTAACATGCTGGAGAAATGTTTAATAATTTAGTATTTTTTTAGATTAGGTCCACCTCCACAATTTTCCTTTAAATGATGACATTTATAGGTTTCTGAGTATGCTGAACACGCAAATTGCATTGAAATTTTGCGGAAATAAATAGTTGTATTATGCATTATATTCTTCGGCGGCCATCTTTTTACGTGCACACGTGCCATAAACAAATACACACACGTAAAAAAGATGGCCACCAAAGATTACAATGCATAATACAACTTTTTTATATCTTGATAACTACTTATTTCTGCAAAATTTCGATGCGATTTTCGTATTCAGCATAGTCGAAAACCATTTCAAGTCGTCAATTAAAAGAAAATTGAGGAGGTGGACCTAATCTAAAAATTTACCAATAATTTTTAATCCCGTACGCCTCCCGATACATTGCTTCGTCAACATGCGACCATTTTATATCTCCCGAAGACACTTCCGTATTTAGAAAAAAAATAAATAAATAAATAAAAAGTGACCGATTTACCAGAACGTGGTAACTAAAAAGTGAGTATCCCTTTCAAATGTTGAAATGATTTTTTTTTCTAATTTTTTTTCATAATCTGGTTAGTGTTCAATCAATAATAATCCAGTGAAAAAATTTCAAAAAACCTATCAGTATAGAAACTCCACCACGTAAGTAAATAAATAAAAAATGTTACGTGCGCATGCATTAGCCTTGACTAGGGGGTACTAAGGGAACGACCATTAAATAATTCTGCGGGTCGCCATGGAACTCAACGCCCAAGGAGTATCAAAATAGTTTTCATGATATGGAGAAATTTTTTTTCCCAAAAAGTGGGTGATCACTTTTCCATCTAAATTTAACTTAAAATGAGCACCCACTTTCTGGCCACCTGAGGAAGGGGCATTTATTTTCGTGTTTATTGGCTTAAAGGTTTTTTTGACAAGGCAGTTTGGTACGCGAATGCACATTTAACAGTTTTCGTTTATGCTCACGCATAGCATAAACAAAGGCTACGTCTGTGAAATGGAAAATAGTCCCAGAGTTAAGGGGTTAATAACCATGCAAAAGAAATCAAACAAAAAGACTTTAGCCAAGAAACACACAGAAAGAAAAAAAAATAGCATCCATTTTTTTTCTATCGAATTCATTTGCTGTTTTTATTGAAACCTATTTTCCCCCGGATTTTTTATATAATTTTCCATTAAGGGCTGTGCGTCTCACGTTCGTAAATAACAAAAAAATTTTTGTAGATTTTGGTGTGCTAAAAACGAATCTGCAAACCGTTTCCGTCGCAAAAAAATAGTTTTTATGATATGAAGAAATTACTTTTTCGAAAAAGTGGCGATCACTTTTCCATGTAAATTTAACTTAAAATGAGCACCCACTTTCTAGCCACCTGAGAGAGGGGGGATTTTTTCCCATGTTTATTGGCTAAACAGCTTTCGTTTATGCTTACGCATAGCGTAAACGAAGGCTACGGCTGTTAAATGGAAAATAGTCCCAGAGTTCAGGGGTTATTACCATGCAAAAGAAATCAAACAAAAAACTTTTTAGCCAAGAAACAGAAAAATGCCCCTCTCTCAGGTGGCCAGAAAGTGGGTGCTCATTCTAAGTTAAATTTACATTGAAAAGTGATCACCCACTTTTCGAAAAAGTAATTTCATGAATGTCATGAAAACTTTTTTTTTTGCTACGTAAACGGTGTGCAGATTCGTTTTTAGCACACCGAAATCTACAATAAAATATTTCGTTATATATGAACGTGAAACGGGCCTTAAAGTAAAATAATACCGGATTTTTTTGAGTAGATTTGCCGTTTAGTTGTACAAATATCCTCAAACCAGGTAATCACTAAAAGGGATTTTTAAAAGTCGTCACCTGTATCGAGCAAAAGTTTAAAACCACCGATTATATGCCAGCCTACATAATGGTAACATATATTGAGTGAGTTCCTAACAGTATTTTTAGTTTAAACTCATTTTCCCAAAATTTCCCCAAACTTAACGTGTTCGATACAGTCTACCGCCATTTGTATTTTTCAGATATACCGATAAACATTGAATGTTTTTGAACCGATTATACATTACATAAAAACATTAAAATCTTATCCAGTTAGGTAGAACACTTACTTTTCTTGCCTTTGATAACATTTATTTGTTATATATTTATTTTTTGACAACTTCTTTGTATCTGTGTTTAGTAATACAAACCCTTTTCATTTAATGTAACGTTTAGTCGGCTCGAAAAACAGTGTTTATTGGTGTATTTGAAAGCTACAAATGGTGGTGGACACTGTTGATTACTTTAAGTTAGAGAAAGTGAGTTAAAACTAAAAAAACTATACAAAATACTGTCAGAAACCTATCCATTATGCCAGCCTATGTCATGGTAACATATGTTCGGTGAGTTTCAGACACTGTTTTGTATAGTTTTTAGTTTTCAACTTACTTTCCCAAACTTAACGTATTCAACAGAATTCGCGACCATTTCTATTTTTTGAGCCAATTAAACATTTTACATCACATAAAAACACTAAACAATTATCCAATTAGGTAGAAACGTAAATTACCTTACCTTTCCTTTCATTTATTTGTTTTTGGACGACTTTTTCGAATCTGTGTATAGTAACCCCCCTCCCCCCACCATCAACCAAATATTAATTACTAAATCACATTTTTTAAAACAACAAAAAAGAAAAAGCATTTAGCGTTTCTTGGACGACTTTTTCGAATCTGTGTATAGTAACCCCCCTCCCCCCACCATCAACCAAATATTAATTACTAAATCACATTTTTAAAACAAGAACAAAAAAAGCATTTAGCGTTTCAACATTTTTGCTACGTTCGGCTTCACCCACTGATTGTCGGTCAAGTCCAAAACATGAATGATTGACAGAAACTCTCGAGGATCCAGATCAAATTCTGCAAGAGTACCATTTTTTTCAGTTTCGCCTTCTTTTTCACTTTTTGCAGTGGATTGCTGTACTAATATAAGAAACATGCATCCAAATTGAGCCACTGCAACGCGTGGCAGGGTACAGCTAGTATATATATATAAATGTAAATGTTGGTTCGTTCGGAATTAATTGTCTAAAAAACCACTGGACGGATGGCTTCCACGTTTTGGTATAATATGTTTACTATATCCATGTGTGTTTTTATAAATTTCTTTTTAATTATAACATTATACTTAATTTTTCTATGATAAATAGGTGGATTTCTTTGTACCGATAGGCCATTTTTTTTTATTTAGGGACAATTATTTATTACCGCTTCCTGTCACGTGACCAGTGTTGCTAATTTAGCGGTTTTCCTGCTAGATCTGGAGATTTCCTTTACAATCTAGCGGGAAATTCTAGAAAATCTGGAGGTATTTCGCACCCACACACCCGCAAGCGCTTGAAAATATTTTAAACGATAAAATAAATTCATTCATGTAAGTAAAAAAAAAGTAGCATTTATTGCCTTTGGTAACAATTATTTATTGATTATTTCTTTTGTTTTTCACCTTTTTTCGGCTAACAATTCTTAAATCTCGCTATAAAATCGATTTTTCCAAGTACATTTTAGGTGGTGGGGGGGCATTCCAACCTTCGAAGTTTAGTTTAAAATACGAAATTTAGAAGTATTTAGTCGAAAATTGTAAAAAGCAAGAAACAACAGCAAAAAAAAAACTATATCAATACAGTAGAATTTAATTATCTACCAACCTAAATACTTTTAACATGCTAAAACAAAGATTTTTGTTTTTTTTTTATTTTTCTAATTGTGCTGTTTAATTTGCAGTATATTTCAATTTAACTTTTATTATAAAAAGTTACAGTTTATGATTTGTTTCCTGCAAAAACAAAATACCCTCTCTGAAAAAATAGGTAAAACTAGCTGATAAAATACGGGAGCTAACCGCTTCAATATAATTCCAGAAACATATAGTGAGAAAACACGGAACATTTTATATATTGAATATACTATATTTATAATTTTTTTTTATGGTAGGAAGTGAAAATAGGGAGTTTTTTTGGGGGGGGGGAATTAGCGATTTTTAAAAATTTCAGATGATAGCGATTTTCTGGACATATCTTTCTCCTGATCTCGCGGGTTTTTTTTTTTTTAATCTCAGTTGCCAACACTGCATCACTAAAAAAAACATTACAGGCTTAATGTAAACAGAATGTGTTTACAATATCGGTAAATTTTCAATGGATTTAATCACATGATTATTGATAAATTTACAACACGTGGTCGCTTTCCTATTAAATATTCATCGAAAAATGAATGCCGACGTTCAAAGTGTATAAACATTTTTGACCCCTCCCTTTACTTAAAAATTCACCAAAAATCAGGAAATTAACGAATTTTAATGAAAATTGCAGTATTTATCAAATAATGATCGCAGAATATAATGAACTAATTATTTTTACTTAACTCTTAGTGAAAATGTTTTATTTTGTTTAAACAAAAAATACCTTTACTAAAGTTATGGTTTTCAGTAGTAAATAAAAAACGCAAGAATTTATTTTTGCTTTTTTTATATGAATAAAGCATCGTAATTTGTAACAATAAAACATAATTTGGGTTTGTATTACTGTACACAGATTCAAAAAAGTTGTCAAAATACAAATATATAACAAATAAATGTTATCAAAGGCAAGATAAGTTACTTTTCTACCAAACTGGATATATTTTTCGTGTTTTTATTCAATGTAACATGTTTATTCAGCTCGAAAAACATATAGTGTTTACCGATGTATTCGAAAATTCAAGATGGCGTCTGATTCTCTCTTTAACACGGTAAGTTTGGAAAAAGGTGTTATAAATAAAAAACCGGATAAAATACTGTTAAAAACTCGCTCAATATATGTTACCGTGATATAGGTTGACATATATTCGGCGGGTTTTTAATAGCATTTTGTATAGTTTTTTATTTATAACACCTTATCCCAACTTACCGTGTTAAAGAGAGAATCAGACGCCATCTTGAATTTTCGAATACATCGGTAAACACTGTATGTTTTTCGAGCTGAATAAACATGTTACATTGAATAAAAACACGAAAAATATATCCTGTTTGGTAGAAAAGTAACTTATCTTGCCTTTGATAAAATTTATTTGTTATATATTTGTTTTTTGACAACTTTTTCGAATCTATGTGTACAGTAATACAAACCCATGTATTCTTGCATACTATTCAGGAAATTAAAGATTCAATTAGATTCCTATTTCAGTCACCTGAATTATTTAGGGTGAAATGAGTTTAGGAATTTATAGCCAAACCTAAATATTTTTTTCTTTCTTTTGCTTAAAAAATAGCATTAATACAGTAAGTTAGGTAAAATTTGCATAGAATAATCTGCTTTACGGTTGTTGTAAAAATGGAACGGAAATTTGAATTTCGTTCCCTTTTGAACTCTGTACATTTTTACATTACGTCCAACTCATCGTGCACATTCGACAGATCAACTTTTATAGCTTTTCGGGTATGCTGGCAAGGTTAGGGGTGTCTATTCCGAAAGCCGTTCTTAGCAGAGGTAGATTGGCAGGTGTGTCAGAAATTTCGTGAAAAATAATGAATAATTCCACCCCGTTTTTCCAAGCTTATAACTCCTGGAAAAATGTAACTCAAGCCCTAATTTTTTTCAATTAAGGGAGCAAGAACCAAGGTTTCATTAAAAAAAAACCAAAAAAAAAACCCAACGTGTTTTTTTTTAAAGGTTTTAAACTTCGGACTTTACAGGTAAATTTCTAAAAAAACATAGCTTTTTTTGTTTTAAATTTGAATATTATTTATTGACCTTTTCTCTTCAATTTGTGATATATAACACTTTGGTGAGTAAATTATTTACTTTTTAATAGACATTTCAAAATGGAAGGCGTGAATTATTCGACCTCCTGTCTTTCCAAGCTTATAACTCCTCGAAAAATGTAATTCAAGCCCTAATTTATTTTCAATTAAAGGAGCAAGGACCAAGGTTTCATAA
>NC_136500.1:39345610-39355610 GCF_053919585.1 Euprymna scolopes
GCAAAAACATTACAAAATAAAAAAAGGATCTAAATTACACCTCCAGAAATGTAGTATATGCACTAAGATGCACAACATGCAACAAATCCTACATAGGCACCACCAAAAATTTCAGCAATAGAGTGGCCTTACATAAGAGCAACATCAAAATTGCAGATAACAGACACCTCTATGTTTCAAAACACGTACACACATGCAGTGGAAACAGGTTAAAAATAATGCCAATCTTCCAAACAGACAATTATTTTTATTTACTTACACAGGAAAAAAAAAACTTCATCACCAGATTCACTCCTGAACTGAACAGAACCTAATACCATCACACAAAAACATGAAATGCAAGGTACACTCGCATGCAAACACATACACATATACACACCCACACATAAATCAGAACCGACACATTAAAACACACACACGTGCGCGCATACAACCACACACAGACATAACACCCCTATCTCTAATACAACACACTGAACAATACCAACCCTACTTAACCTCGAACCCAACAATACTAGGAGACGCCTAGAACCATAGTATAATATCTGTTCCAACACCTCGCTCCCTCCTCAGTCAGGGGAGGAGAACCCCCTCATGACTGACACGACTATCATTCCTTCTATCATCCCCCTCCCATACCTACACCCCCTTCAATGCCCCCCTCTGGGGAACAAAATCTTCCCCACATTAGTAACCGGTCCTGGGTCTGGCCATACCCACATGGGGAGACAAATAAATAGAAGCATTAAAAATCCCCTATTTTAAATACACCCGTCTTTCTAAACAAACATAATATAAGATTAAAACGAAAAATCACAAAACTAAAATCCAAGAATCCAAAAAATAAATATCAAAATAGAATGAAAGCACCCCTACACTTACTTCAGAAGAGCTAGTCCCCCCATCCCCACACATATACATTAGTAACGACCTCGGACCACAGCCGCCTTCCTAAGGAAGCAAATAACCCCAAAATACTATACAACAATATACACATTCCCAAACCAATAAAAGCAAACACACACACGCACACACGCGCACATAAACACACACGCATACACACACACACACACATACACACACCCTACCCCACCCTAAATGAAAAGAAAAACACATTAGCAGAAAGAGACAGCGACTACAGCGAGGTCAACGCCTCCCTGGACAAACCAAATAAAAAAGCAATAAAAATTCAGCATACCAATGTATAATTACCACTTACAAGCCTCCACCCCTTGGAAAAACTTCAAACTAACCACGAAAATCGCCATTTTTACACATTTGTAAAATAATTTCTGACAAGGACGCATCACAGACCGTCTGAAACGCACGTAAACGATTTCAATGACTTAAAAACATTATTACAATGATCCACACATAATTCTCAATGAAAAACCAAGACACGGAATAATAAAATAATGTTACAAAATACATATTGTTGATGACTACTCCCTTATTTAAATATACATCTTTCTTTCGTTGGAATTTATTAACCCATTTTATATAAATATATATAAGTATATATATATATGTATGCATATATATAGGATTATATATATATATGCATGTATATATATGTATATATATAAGTATATATATGTATGTATATATATATGATTATATATGTATGTATATATATGTATGTATATATATGTGATTATATATGTATGTATATATATGTATGTACATATATATAAGTATATATATGTATGTATATATATGATTATATATATGTATGTATATATATCAATATATATGTATGTATATATATGTATGTATATATATGATTATATATATGTATATATATCTATATGTATGTACATATATCTATATATATGTATGTACATATATCTATATATATGTATGTACATATATCTATATATATGTATGTATATATATCTATATGTATGTATATATATCTATATATATATGTATGTATATATATCTATATATATGTATGTATATATGTATCTATATATATGTATATATATATCTATATATATGTATATATATATCTATATATATGTATGTATATATATATATCTATATATATGTATGTATATATATATCTATATATATGTATATATATATATATATCTATATATATGTATATATATCTATATATATGTATGTATATATATATATCTATATAGATGTATGTGCATATATATGTATGTATATATATATGTATGTATATATATGTATATATGTATGTATATATATGTATATATATATGTATGTATATATATGTATGTATATATGTATGTATATATATGTATGTATATATGCGTATAAATATGTATATATGTATATATATGCAGATCTATAAGTATATATATGTATATATGTATGTATATATATATGTATATATATGTATGCATATGTATGCATATATATGTATATATGTGTACATATATGTATATATATATGTATGTATACATATGTATGCATATGTATGAAAATATATGTATTTATATATATATGTGTATATACGTATATATATGTATATCTATGTATATATATGTATATATATCTAAAAATAAACATGTATATATATGTATTTATATATATGTGTGTATATACGTATATATATGTATATCTATGTATATATATGTATATATATCTAAAAATAAACATGTATATATATGTATATATATATGTATATATATTATATATGTATATATATGTATATATATGTATATATATTATATATATGTATATATATGTATATATATTATATATATGTATATATATGTACATACATGTATATATATGTATATGTGTATGTATATATATGTATGTACACATGTATATGTATATGTATGTATATTTTTATGTATATATATAAATATATGTATATATATGCATATGTATGTATATATATATGAATATATGTATATATATGCATATGTATATATCTATATGTATATACATATCTATGCATATCTATATATTTATATATATGTATACGTATATATTTGTATATATATGTATATATATCGGTATTTATATGTATATATATGTATATAGATGTATATATATGTACATATATGTGTATATATATGTATATATGTGTATATATATGTATATATGTATATATATACGTATATACATATATATATGTATATATGTGTATATATAGGTAAATATATATGTCTATATGTATATATATTGATGTATATATATGAATATATATATATCTATATACATATGTATATTTATGTATATATATATGTATATATGTACGTATACGTATGTATACATATGGGTATATGTAATTATGTAAACATGTGCGTGCATATATATGTATGTATATGTATGTATATAGGTATAAATATGTATATGTATATTTGCATATATATGTATGTATATATGTATATATGTATGTATATATGCATATATGTATATATATAGGTATATATGTATTTATATAGGTATATATGTATATACATGTATGTATATATGTATATATATAGGTATAGATGTATATGTATATATCTATATATGTATGTATATATCTATATATGTATGTATATATGTATATATGTATGTATAGGTATGTATATATGTATATATGTATGTATATATGTATATATGTATGTATGTATGTATATACATGCATATATATGTATATATGTGTATATATGTATATATACATGTATATATATGTATATGTATATATGTATATGTATATATATATGTATATATGTGTATATGTATATTTATGTACATGTGTATAAATATATGTATATATATGTATATGTATATTTATGTACATGTGTATAAATATATGTATATATATATATATGTATATATATATATGTATATATATGTATATATATGTATATGTATATATATGTGTATATGTATACGTATGTATATATATGTATATATGTATCCATATATATATATGTATATATATGTATATATATTAATATATATGTATATATATATGTGTATATATATGTACATATACATATATATATTTATATATATGTATATATATTAATATATATGTATATATATGTGTATATATGTACATATACGTATATATATTTATATATATGTATATACATATGTATATAGATATGTATATATATTTTTGTATACGTATATAAATGTGTATATATTTATATATGTATATATATTTCTATATATTTATATGTATATATATTTATATATGCATATATTTATAGATGTATATATATATGTATATAAATATATACATATGTATATATACGTATATAAATGTATATATATGTATATAAATATATACATGTGTATATATATGTGTGTATATATATAAATATATACATATGTATATATATGTGTGTATATATATAAATATATACATATGTATGTATATGTATATAAATATATACATATGTATATATATATGTATATGTATGTATATATGTGTATGTATATATGTATATATGTACATGTATATATATGTATATGTACATATATGTATATATATATGTACATATATGTATATATATATATGTATATATATGTATATGTACATATATGTATATGTACATATATGTATATATATATGTACATATATGTATATATATATGTACATGTACATATATGTATATATATATGTACATGTACATATATGTATATATATATATATATGTACATGTACATATATGTATATATATGTATGTATATATGTATGTATGTACATGTATATATATGTACATTTATATGTATATATATGCGTGTATATATGGATATAAATCTATGTATATATGTATATATATGTATATATACGTATATATATGTACATGTATATGTATATATATGGTTGTATATGTATATAAATGTACGTATATATGTATATATTTGTGTGTATATATATATATGTATATATATACATGTATATATATGTGTATATATGTATATGTATGTATATATGTATGTGTATGTATATATGTGTATATATACGTATGTACATGTATATATATATGTATGTATATGTATATAAATATATATGTATGTATAGTCATGTATATGTATATACATGTACATGTATGTATATATATTTGTGTATATATATATGTGTGTATATATATGTATATATATATGTGTATATATATGTATATAGATATGTGTATATATATGTATATATGTATATATATGTGTATATGTAAATGTATATATCTATGTATGTATATATATTTATGCATAAATGTATGTGTATATTTATGTATATATATATGTACATGCATGTGTAGGCATATATACGTGTATATATATGTATGTATATCCGTATGTATATATATGTATATAATTATATATATATATGTATATATGTATATATGTATGTATACGTATGTATATGTATTTATATATAAGTATGTATATATATGTAGATATATATGTATGTATATATATGGTTATATTTGTATGTATATATATGTATATATGTGTATGTATATATATGTATAAATATCTATATATATGTATATATATAGGTATATGTTTGTGTATATATATGTATATAGATGTATATATAGGTATATATATATGTATATACATATATATGTATGTATATGTATATACGTATATGTACATGTATATATGTATGTATATATGTATATATATGTATGTATGTGTGTATATATGTATATATGTATGTATATATGTATATATATGTGTATATGTATGTATATATGTATATATGTATGTATATATGTATATATAGTGATGTAAAAATGTATATGTATGTATATATATATATGTATGTATATATAGTTATGTATAAATGTATATATATGTAAAGTTTATGTATATATATGTATATATGTATGTCTTTATAGATGTATGTATAAATGTATATATATAGATATGTAAGATGTATGTATATGTATGTATATATCTGTGTGTATATATATGTATGTATGTATGTATGTATGTATGTATGTATGTGTGGGTATACATAGGCGAATGAAATCCTTTTCTGGGTCAACGGCCAACTAGCACCGTGTATATTTGTGTGAGTGTGTGTGTGTGTGTGTGTGTGTATGTGTATTGGGGTGGAGAGGGCTCCCGTAAGCCGTGGTGAAGGCTACCTTTCTAGGGGAAGCAAATCTCTTATTTAAAAAACCATAAAGCGGGAGACCAGTACCCGCATTAAACTGGTTTGCAGTTTAATTTGTTTCTGGCTATCCTGCTCCTACTTGTTGCTGGGTCTCAACATTTTGAATCGAGAGAGAGACTTAGGTATAGATACTTCCTCAGACATTTGGGCTCATGGATTTAAAATGTCTGAGGGAGTGGCACTCGTCTGACAAGACGTTGCAATCATCATTTGTATATGTATGTGTATATATGTATGTGTATATGTAGCATGTATATATGTATATATATGTATATATAGGTATATGTATATGTATGTATATAAATATGTTTATGTATATGTATGTATATGTATATGTGTATGTATATATGTATATGTATATATATGTATGTAAATGTATATGTATGTATGTGTATGTATGTATATATATATATATGCATATATGTATATACATATGTATGTTTATATAAATATATATATGTATATACATATGTGTATGTATTTATATATATATATGTACATGTATATATATGCATTTATATGTATATGTATATATATATGTATATATATGTATATATAAGTATATATATATATGTATATACATGTATATATATGTATATATATATATATTTATATATATATGTATATACATGTATATATATTTATGTAAGTCTGTAAATTATGATTTATTATTATGATTTTTTTAAAATATTGTGTAGTTGAATGGAGTAAGAGCGGAGAGTTGAAAATTTCTCCATTCCACTACCAAATATTTGTTAAAAAAAAAAAAAAATTAAATTGAAAATAATAATAATTTTCAAACTTATCACCTTCAAAAGTTAGTCCGAACGAAAAGCGCTTTGTGTATATTTTAACGATCTTGTTTTTAATCGACTTATTTATTTTACTAAATTGTACATTTGTTACATGAAACTTCCCCAATTTTTTCTTCTTTTCCTCACCGCGTTTTCCATCTTATTTTAGTCGATTGAATTTCCGCTATGGTTCACTTTTTTATAATTTTTTTAAAATGTTGCCAATCGAATAAACTTATATATATATACGTATATATATATATTTTTTATATATTTTTTGTGCATATGTATATATATATATGTATAAAGATTTGTGTATATATATATGTATATGTATATGTATATATATGTATATATGTATATATATATGAGTATATATATGTATCTATATGTATATATATGTATATATACAGATATGTATATGTATACATGTTTTTTTGCCCTATATTTTTTTCGCGACCCAGACAAATAGTTAAAACACATCCTTTTATCTGAGTCATTTTGACATTGCTTTTCTATCTTCTATTTAATTCTATCATTTAATTGTTTCCCTCTTCTTCTTCCCTGATCTTTCTTATTATGTGTGCGTATTCGTGTGGAAAGCATATCTCATTTTTCTTTTATTAATGTTATTGGAATTTTCAGGTTTTCTTTCCTTGTACATATTTTTCAATTATGTATATGTATATATGTGCATATGTATATATATGTGTGTATATGTGTATATATATATGTATATATGTATATGTGTGTACATATATGTATATATATATGTATATATATATGTATATGTGTATATATATGTACATGTGTATATATATATGTACATGTGTATATATATGTATATGTGTATATATATGTATATGTGTATGTATATGTGTATATATATGTATATGTGTATATATATGCATATATATATGTATATATATATGTTTATATATGTATATATGTAAATATATATGTACATATGTAAATATATATATATATATATGTATATATATGTATACATATGTATATATATATGTATATATATGTATATACGTATATGTGTATATGTATCTATATATGTATATATGTATATGTATATATATGTATGTATATATATATGTATGTATATGTATATATATGTATGTATATAATTATGTATATATGTATATATGAGTATATATGTATATATATGTATATATGCATATATATGTATATATGTATATATATGTATGTCTATATATATGTATATATGTATATATGAGTATATATGTATATATATGTATATATGAGTATATATGTATATATGTATATATGAGTATATATGTATATATATGTATATATGCATATATATGTATATATGTATATATATGTATGTCTATATATATGTATATATGAATATATGAGTATATATGTATATATATGTATATATGCATATATATGTATATATGTATATATATGTATGTCTATATATATATGTATATATGTATATATGAGTATATATGTATATATATATATGTATATATGCATATATATGTATATATATGTATATATGTGTATATATGTATATATATATGTATATATATACATGTATATATTATTATATATGTATATATGTATATGTATATGTGTATATATATGTATATATGTGTATATATGTATATATATGTGTATATATGTATATATATGTATATATATACATGTATATATTATTATATATGTATATATGTATATGTATATGTGTATATATATGTATATATATGTATATATGTATGTATATATGTATATATATGCGCATATATATGTATATATATATGTGTATATATGTATATATATAGGTGTATATATATGTATATATATATGTATATATATGTATATATGTGTATATATATGTGTGTATATATATGTATACATAACTATATATAAGTATACATATATGTATATATATGTATATGTATGTATATATGTATTGATATATGCATATGTATATGTATGTATATATCTGTATATGTATATATATAAATGTGTATATATGTATATATATAAATGTGTATATATGTATATATAAATGTATGTATATATATATAAATATATGTAGATATGTATATATAAATGTATGTATATATATAAATGTATGTATATATGTATATATATAAATGTATGTATATATATAAATGTATGTATATATGTATATATATAAATGTATGTGTATATATATAAATGTATATATATCTATATATATAAATGTATATATCTATTAATATATATATATAAATGTATATATATCTACATATATAAATGTATATATACCTATATATATATAAATGTATGTATATATATCTATATATATATATAAATATATATATATATATATCTATATATATATAAATGTATATATATATCTATATATATAAACGTATATATATAAATGTATATATATATATCAATATATATAAATGTATATAAATTCATATATATATGTATATATATGTATACATATATGTATCTATATATATATATATATGTATATATATCTATGTAGGTATATATGTACATATAAAGTCATGTATATATATGTATATATATGTTTATATATGTATAGATATATGTATATATATGTATATACATATATGTATATATATATATAGGTATTGAAGTATATGTATGTATATATGTATGTACAGTGATGATCATATTTATTGGCACGGTAAAATAAAAGTTAAATTTTGTCTAATAAATTCTTAAAAAGGGATTAAATTAAAGAAAATAACAAAGTATATTATGTATTTTTAACTGGCCTGTCCGATGCAGCAATCGGATTTTAGAAAAAATAAATAACAACGGAACAACAAACATAATTGCAAAAAACCCTTGTTCAAAATTATTGGCACGGCTTTGTTTTTCTTTTAGTATCAGTATAATATAAATCAATTTCCGGTTTACGTGCTTTCTGAACTTTTTTATCGCCATATTATGCTTGTTTAACGCTAATTCAGTGAATAATTTTTTTCAGATAATTTTTAGATAGCGATTTATTTAAACTATTATAAGTGACTAAATTATAATTCTCAATCGCTATGGTTAAAACTAAGGAACACAGCGAAGACGTCAG
>NC_136500.1:39368110-39370610 GCF_053919585.1 Euprymna scolopes
CTAAATATAACTGTAAGAGATGTGCAGAAAAGCATTGGGAATCAGATTGTCCTTATAAGAAGAAAAAATGTTACATTTGTAAGAAGGTGTGACACAAAAGCGATTGCTGCAGATATAAAAATTACACCAGAAAGAGAGTACAGCAAACAAAATCAAATACAAAATTAGACAAAGATCGGCGAAAATACGTAAAAGTGGAAATATTTAAAACATCAATAAAGTTACAACTCGACTCCGGCTCCGATGTTTCTATAATAAACCTGAATACGTGGAAAAAGTTGGGAAAACCGGCCATGATGAAAACTAATAAAGCAGCCCGGACGGTAACTGGTGGAGGTATAAAATTTGAAGGAGAAGTTGTCCTCCCGATAAAATTGAAAGGGATTTCGAAGAAATTAAAAATATTCGTACTAAAAAAATAGTGAAAATCTGTTTGGAATAGATTTAATTGAGAAATTCGGACTATGGGATGAGCCAATCAATACATTCTGTAAAAAATTAGAATGTTCTTCTCCAACAACAGTAAATATAAAAGACGATTTAAAAGAATTATTTCCTGAGGCATTCACGACTAACTTAGGTCGCTGCAATAAATTCAAGGCCTCGTTTGAACTTAAAGAAAACGCCAGCCCAATTTTTAGAAAAAAGCGAAATGTTCCGTTCGCTGGGTTGGAAAAGATGGATAAAGAATTAAATAGATTGGAACAGACGGGAATTCTATCAAAAATAGAACACAGCGAGTGGGCAGCCCCCACCGTATACGTAAAGAAAAAGAATGACGAAGTTAGAGTGTGCGCAGACTTTTCGACCGGGGTCAACTCCCTATTAAAAGATCACCATTACCTCCTACCAAGCCCAGAGGAAATATTCACGAAGTTGAATGGGGGTAATATCTTCTCCAAGATAGACTTGAGCGACGCGTATTTGCAAATACCGGTCGAGGAGAATTGCTCAAAAATACTATGCATCAATACGCATAAGGGATTATACAAATACAACCGATTGCCTTTTGGCATCAAAGTAGCGCCTGCCATCTTTCAGCAAGCGATGGACACCATGCTAAGTGCTATTGAGTGCGCATGTGCATACCTGGACGACATTGTTGTCAGGAGCAAATCCCTAGAAGAACATAAGGAACATTTGAAACAAGTATTTACTCGAATACAAGAATTCGGCTTTAAAGTAAAAGAAAGTAAATGTGACTTTTGTATGAGCGAGATTAAGTATCTTGGACACATAATAAACAAACATGGACGACGTCCAGACCCAGACAGATCTGCGGCAATAAAAAATATGCCAGCACCCGATAATGTAACAACCTTGCAGAGTTTCTTAGGACTCGCAAATTATTACCAATCTTTTATTGAAGGAATGCATAACTTGCGAGCCCCCTTAAATAATCTGCTTAAAAAGGATACACCGTGGAACTGGACGCAAGAATGTCAAACCGCTTTTGACAAAATAATGAGGCAATTATCCGAAACACTACACACACGAGAAGAAAGAAATATAACTCGGGAGATCGAGTATATTTTAAGTGCTACAGAAATAACACATCTGACTGGGAATGTGGAGTAGTGGATAAACGCATTGGTGATTGTACATACATGATTAAAGGTCCACAGAATATACATAAAAGGCACCTAAATCAGATAAAAAAACGTCATATCCAAGATGATGATGATACGACAACAGTCGAAGAGGAGAACACCATAGATATCATATACGAATCTTTTAATTTGGAACTGCCTCAAAATGCACCTGAACCCCGAAGATCAGGTAGGAAAAGAAAAGTGAATGAACCATTAATGGTAAACCCAAAAAGAAAAAGATATTGAAATCTGTGTGACTTCAAATCTTGGGAGGGGGGTGTTGTGGTGGCAACCACTTATTTGCATATGCCAATAACATAACACTATAAATGGCAAGCCTAGGTTGGCCTTGGTGTGTCTTACTCAAATGCCACCAGAAGTGACGCCGAAGAGCGTACATGTCCTCCCACCAAGACTCTCTGACTCGACACCGTCATTTGTACATATTGTGAATATACCTTTTCTTTAATACACTTATTATTGCGTTATCTTGTTGTTTGCGTCTTCATTGTATTTCCTTACTAATTATTGTTCAACCTTGCAACCACAACATATGTATATGTATATGCATGTGTATATATGTATATATATGTATATGCATGTGTATATATGTATATATATATGTATGTGTGTATATGTATATATATGCATGTGTGTATATGTATATATATATATATGAATATATATGTATATATATAAATATATGTATATATATGAATATATGTATATATATGAATATATGTATATATATATGTATATATATATATGTATATATATGAATATATATGTATATATATGTATATATATGTATATATATATGAATATATATGAATATATATATGAATATATATGTATATATATGCATATATATATATATGTGTATATATATGAATATATATATGAATATA